>NC_135334.1:125101328-125401583 GCF_023851605.1 Tamandua tetradactyla | reverse complement strand
CTGAGGAAAAGAAAATTGAGACCTTGTTTTACAGATGGTTCTGCATTATGTGCAGGTACCACCCAAAAGTGGACAGAGGCAGCACCATCACCCTTTTCTGGGATGCCCCTGATGGAGAGTGGTGAGGGGAAACCCTCCCAGTGGGCAGAACTTTGAGCAGTGCACCTGGTGGTTCATTTTGCTTGGAAGAAGAACTGGTCAGAGGTGGATTTATATACTTACTCGTAGACTATTGCTAATTGTTTGACTGAATGGTCAGGGAGTTGGGAATTGTATGATTGGAAAATTGGTGACAAAGAGGTCTGGGGAAGAGGTATGTGGATAAACCTTTCTAAGTGGGCCAAAAACATGAAAGTGTTTGTGTCCCATGTGAATGCACACCAGAGGGTGACTTCAGCAGAGTAAGGTTTAAGAATCAACTGGATAAGATGACCCGTTCTGTGGATACGGGTCTCTTTCCCAAGCAACTACTGTAATTGCCCAATGGGCGCATGAACAAAGTGGTCATGGTAGTAGGGATGGAGGTTATGCGTGGGCTCAGCAACATGGACTTCCACTCACCAAGGCTGACCTGGTCACAGCCACTGCAGAGTGTCCAATCTGCCAGTAGCAGAGATCCACACTCAGCCTCTGATACGGCACCATTCCCCGAGGTGACCAGCCAGCTACATGGTGGCAAGTTGATTACATTGGAACACTCCCTTTATGGCATGGGAAAGAGAAGGTAATGTAGCAGGAGTGGAGACCATGGGCATTTGGGCCACTTCCTCATGTAAATTTGTTCTAACTGGACTAGACACATACTCTGGATATGGGTTTGCTTTCCCTGCATGCAATGCTTCTGTCAAAACTACCAACTGTGGGCTTACAAAATGCCTTATTCATCATCATGGTATTTCCCACAACATTGCTTCTGATCAAGAAGCCCACTTCACAGCAAATAAAGTGTGGGAATGGACACATGCTCATGGAGTTCTCAGGTTTTACCATGTTCCCCATCATCCAGTGGCAGCTGGATTGACAGAACAGCAGAATGACCTTTTGAAAACTCAATTATGGTTCAACTAAGTGGCAATACCTTGCAGGGCTGGGTGATATTCTCCCAGAAGCTTTGTGTGATCTGAACCAGCATCCACTCTATGGTGCTGTGTCTCCCATAGCCAGAACCCATAGGTTCAGGAACCAACGGGGTGGAAACAAGAGTGGCACCACTTACTATTACCCTAGTGATCCACCAGGAAAATTTTTGCTTCCTGTCCCTGCTACCCTGACCTCTGCTTGCCTACAGGTTTTAGTTCCAAAAGGAGGAGTGCTTCCACCAGGAGAAACAACAGTGATTCCATTCAACTGAAATCTAAAACTGCCACTTGGTCACTTGGGGCTACTCATGCCACTGTATCAACAAGCCAAGAAGGTATTATTTTACTGGCTGATGTGACTGACCCTGACTATCAGGGGAAATAGGACTGCAACTACACAATGGACGTAAAGAAGAGTTTTTCTGAAATATAGGAGATCTCCTACAGTGTCTTTAAAACTACCATGCCCTGTGATTAAAATCAATGGAAAACTGGAACAATCCAGGCAGGACTACCAATGACTCTGAAATTTCAGGAATGAAGGTTTGGGTCACCACACAAGGCAAAGAACCATGGCCAGCTGAAGTGCTTTCTGAGGGTAAAGGGAACATGGAATGGGTAGTGGAAGAAGGTAGTGATAAATATGAACTATGACCACCTGATCAGTCATAGAACTGAGGACTGTAATGCTGTTTTGCTCATGTTATACTATTTAAGTCGTAAAATATCAAGTTTAAGAGTGAATATTATCCAAGGACTTGCACCCTATTCTGGAGAGATTTGATATGTTTCTGATTGTACGTGGAACAGTTGAGTATTGTTAGGTGAGGAGAAAATGTGTCTGTGTTGTTTTCTATTTAGAGAGTAAGTGTTGTTTAAGGTGGTGTGTATAGCTGCCAAGTTGACAAGAGGTGTACTGTAATAGTCAGGTTCATGTGTCAACTTGGCCAGGTGATGGTGTCCAGTGGTACTGTCAGGTAAGTGCTGGCCCATCTGTTGCTATGAGGATATTTCATGGACTTAAATCATGGTCATGTTGGCTGCATCCACAGCTGATTTAGCTAAGAGGAATGTCTTCTGCATAAGTGTTGCTTAATCTAATTATCAGAAGGCTTTAAAGGAGGATTCAAAAGAGACAATCACTTTTCCTGCTTCAGCCAGCCAGCCTTTGCTGATAGCCCATTTAAGAACCTTATTGGAGTTAACAGCTTGTGGCTTTCCCAACAGATCTAGAACCCTTACATCCCCCACAGTTGCCGAGCCAGCCTCTCCTGAGAGTTCATTAAGTACCTTCATCAGAGTTGCAGCCTGCCCTACAGACCTTGGACTCTATGTCTTCACGGTTACATGAGACACTTTTATAAAGTTTATATTTAAGGATATATCCTGCTGATTCTGTTTCTCTAGAGAACCCTAGCTAATACAGGCATATGCTTAAGATTTACAACCAATTTCACACTTAATGGTGAATACATTCCCTCTAAGACTGATATCATGATAAGAATGTCTACTCTCAATTTTTCTATTCAAGATTGTACCAGAGGTTCTGACCTTTATAATAAAGTAAAAGAAAGAGATAAATGACATAGACTTTGGAAATGAAGATACAAAATTGTAAAATTTGTTTGCAGATTGCATGATTTTTCACAAGAAATTACTAAAAGCTTTAAAAACACTAAGAGACACAGTCAGTGAATTTAGTAAGGTCACAGGACACAAAGTCAAAATAGTAAAATTGATTGTATAATGACAGGCAAAAAAACAGATTACAAATGTAATGAGAAGGAAAATGTTATGTCTAATACTGATAGTTAACATAAAATATTAGAAGCAAATTTAAAATATATATATACAAGTAGTATGTATGAAAACTAGAAAACACTTCTGAGAGAAACTAAAAGCATAAATAATGGAGACATGTATCAAGTTGAAGACTTTGAAGACTCATTATTTTTACCGTATCTGTTTTATAGAATAAATGCAATTCTATTTAAAAACCCACAGAATTATTGGAGAAAATTGTAAGTTTATTTTGATATTTATACAGAAATTTAAAGAATCTAGAATATCAAATCACATTCCAAAGAAGAACACAGTTGGAGTAATTTATTTACCTAATTTCAAGATTTCCTGTGAAGCTCCAATAATAAAAACTGTGGCATTGACTAGAGGGTAATTATACAGATAGGCAGAACAGAATGAATAACCCCAAAACAGAGTCAAATATAAGGTTTTTTTTCACACAAATGTCAAAGTAAATCAACAAGAAAGAATAGACTTTGTGATTAATTTTGCTGGATCAACTGGCTACCCACAGGAAAACTATGGACCTTAAACATAATCACACAAAATAGACAAAATCAACTCAAATTTCATCAGATACCCTTATATTAAAGCTAAAACTATAGAAATTATAGAAGAATTTTGTATGACATTAAAGTAGACTACTATTTATTTTATGATACAGTAAGCATAAATTATAAGAAAAAGATGAAAATTAGACTTTGTCAAAATTTTGAAACTTCTGATCATCAGATAACACTTTATTAAAAGTGAAAATGCAACCCACAGACTTACAGATAATTATACTTATATCGCATACATGACAAATGAACTACATAAATATATGTATAAAACTTTCAATTCATTCATAGAGTTCCCAGATTCCCCATTTGTGAAATGAATAAACTACTTGAACATAAAATAAACAAATTATGGTATAGAGCTAGTCACTAAGAACATGAAAAAATTTATCACTACATACCCCCAAAATTGACTCAAAGGGAAAAAGAAAGACAAAAACTAAATATATAAAGTGATTATATATATAAACTCTATATATTTAGCTTATGTATAAATATATAAACTAAATATATAGAATTCCAGTGAACTAACTAACTAAAGTTAGCTCCAGAGGTAACTTTGATCTGCAGTATTTAGGTATTTCTGGCTACTTCTGAAGCCCTATGGTAAAATGTGAAAAACAATGTTAGGAAAAACAACGTGCTTTGAAATAGCTGCCAGTATTTTTATGCTATCACTGATCTAGCTCTCAAGTGTCAATAGTGGGTGTCCAGAAAAGTTTGAGACTAATCAGAAACAGAAGGTCCTTCTGTGACGTGAGTCAACAGGAAAAATGATACTGGAATTATATCACCCTGCTATTTGTGTAGCATTCAGCTTTCTCAATATCCAGAGGTTCATAGAATGAGGACGCTCTCACTTGGTTAAGTTTCCAAGTGCAGGAAATACAATTCCCATTAATGAATGGACGTTTTTTCAAATGTGACTCACCAAAATACCTGTTTCTAGTGCAGAGGCTTTCCATCAAAAGAGTTAATTAATTCCTGGGAGAGCAAGCAACAGCCACAAGACCAGATCTCTGAACCTTTATATATCTAGTATATAAAGGAAAACTTTAAATATCTAGTCAGTACAAGGTGACAATGTTTTGCTGTTGGTCACATCCCCAGAGCAAGATTCATCATGAGCAGAGTGGTACATAAATGTGTTTCCACCTCTTGTCCTGCAGAAGAGCCACCCATATATAAAAGGTCAGTTCTCCATAGTGTTTCAGGTGAATCCATTCAAAATTAAAAACCCAGATTTTAGGGGAAAGGTTTTCCAGGATTTAGGTTAAGAGAAATGACTAACACTCTTAAGAATACTTTCTTAACACTGTTGATTGGAGTTAACTTTTCAAATGTGTGACATCTTCACACTGAAAGTTATTTATCTTAAGAGGAGGTCAGATTGAAAATGGTATTGGTTGTGAATACGCCACAAACTTCATTAAAATCATGTATAAAGACTACTAAGGAATTTTTTCAATAGTGCTGACTCTTATTAAAGATTATTTTCCATATATACAAGTCATACTTTTCAACAGTTTTCAAATATAGTAATAGAGTACTTCTTCTCCATTCCAATCCTTCAAAAGATCTTAACTATCATTACCTTCATTTAACATGTAAAAATATTGCGACTCATAGAGGATATGCAATTTCTAGCACTGTAATCAAGATCTCTGACTTCTGTTGCGGAACTTTAATCTTGAGCAAATCTCCGTTATATCAATACTGATCATAAGGATGGAAACAATATTTTAAAACAACATGACAGACACAAATAGGAATAGGATACAACATAAAAATCAGCTAAGTTTAGCACAACCAAAAGCATGAAGATTCATGGGATTGACTGTACTGCTCTATTATACATGATGTGAGACAGCAAGGAATGTATCCTAGGTACATTTACCCTAGATAAAAAGAAATTGCAGATGGAAGAACTAGGATTTTAGCTGGTCTTTCTGATTCTAAACCAATACACTTAGCCACTGTGACAGTCATCTCCAGCACTTTGCACAAGTCTGTAAGGAGGACCACCAAGGGAGATAGAGACAGGGAGGGGAGATTGGAGATGGAGGGAGAGGCCAGGACTAAAATTTAAGGGTCCCTTCAATGGAAGAGCAACCACATTTAAAACATCCAAGATGCATATTATGTGTGTGTATATATATATATATATACATATGTATGTGTATATATGTATATTCACCGAGGAACACAGATCCATAAGAGTACCAGAATAATAATATTATGGCAATATGAAAAGTAGATTGCTATTTGGTATTGCTTGTTATAATAATATGAGTATGCATGAACAAAAAAATATTATGAGTGCTTCACAACAGACTTTTTTATCCTTTCTTGCATTATCATGACCCTATTATTCTTTATGTCAACTGTAATGAATAGTCTCCTAACTAGTTTCTCTGTCTCTGACTTCCACCTCCTTTCTAAATCTTGGCCCATTCTTCCTTCAAGACACACAAAGGTCTTAATAATACCCCAATAACCCAATATTTCCCTTTCCCCAGATAATTTTACATCCTTCTACTCATATTCCATTCATCTTCCATAGTTTTCCATTTTCTACACTTTGAACAGTACATTCCTTAGCTTTATACTTATTGACTTTACATGCATATTCTACTTACATTTTCAGGGTTATATGCAAATATATACACTCACCACCACTTATAAATTAGCCTACTAGACACCAATGAGCACAGGTGATGTAAATTATTTGTTTACAAAATTTCTTCATATATAGAATTTCATATGGGAAGTAGTTTTAGCAAGCTCCAATAAATCATAAACTTTTTCTGCCATGTTGAAAAAAACTCATGAGAACTGATAAATCAATAGAATCCTGACATTACTTTTTCTTATAATGAGGAAGTTTAATAAATTCAAACCTGCATTAATAAAAACTTTTTTTCAGGTAATGTAATTAAATGCCTCATGAAATTCATGGAGACTAGAAACAACGTGACAGAGTTTGTACTACTGGGGCTTACAGACAATCCAAAAATGCAGGAAATCATATTTGCTGTGTTTCTTTTCATCTACATCACTGCTGTGGTAGGAAACGTGGTCATTGTGGTAGCCATCATTGCCAGCCCACTGTTGGGTTCCCCCATGTACTATTTCCTGGCCTATCTCTCCTTTATAGATGCTTGCTATTCCTCAGTCAATACTCCAAAACTAATCATAGATTCACTCCATGAAAAGAAAACCATCCCATTCAATGGATGTATGACCCAAGTCTTTGGGGAACATTTCTTTGGAGGTGCTGAGGTCATCCTGCTTACTGTGATGGCCTATGACCGCTATGTGGCCATCTGCAAGCCCTTGCACTATGCAACCATCATGAACCGGCGGTTGTGCAGCCTGCTCGTGGGAGTGTCATGGCTGGGAGGTTTTATTCATGCAGCCATACAGATCCTCTTCACGTTCAAATTACCTTTCTGTGGCCCTAACATCATAGATCACTTCATGTGTGACCTGAACCCTCTGCTCAATCTTGCCTGCACTGACACCCACACTCTAGGGCTTTTTGTAGCTGCCAACAGTGGGTTCCTCTGCTTGTTAAACTTCCTCCTCCTGCTGGTCTCCTATGTGGTCATCTTGTACTCCCTAAGGAACCACAGCTTGGAGGGGAGACGCAAAGCCCTGTCCACCTGTGTATCCCACATCACAGTGGTCGTCTTGTTTTTTGTGCCCTGCATATTTGTGTACATGAGACCTGCAACTACTCTACCCGTTGATAAAGCAGTTGCTGTATTCTACACCCTCATAACTCCCATGTTAAATCCCTTAATTTATACCTTAAGAAACGACCAGATGAAAAATGCTATGAGGAAACTGTTTGGTAAGAAAGCTGGTCCAGATGACTTCTAAATGTTTTTAGGTCCCAACAGAATTTCAACTAAGTAAAGGATCAAAAGTATATTTGGTGGTGAATGCACAACTCTGGGATTATACCAGGGTTTATATGGTATATGAATAAAACCATTTTTAAAAAAAAGTATATCATTTTTTATATCAAAAGTTTGATATACTTTTATATCAAAGTATATACAAGAAATGCTTGTGGGAGAATGAAAAACTAATTGCTTCAAAGCATCAAAGGAAGCAGAAATGAGTGCAAGGAATGGGAGAAAAACCAACTGAGGACCTCATGTTTCTTTGCTTATTTGGAAAATTGAACTAAATTTTGGGCTTAGTTTTATAGACTTCATCAAAATGTATGGATTCATAAACTTTCCATCATAAAAAATCAAAGAATTAATAAAATATATTGGTATTGAAAAACATATAACAATCCAAAGAGTTACACTCTGCTACCATCCCCATTTTACCTAACAGGAAACTGACAGAAAGGGGAACATAACAATACAGATGCATTTTTTGATAGATTTCACAGCCATGCTCTAACTGCTATGAGATTCTTCCAGGCAGTGATGAAAGAAATGGTAAATAATTATAACAGCAAGTGTTGAGCCAGGGGCTCTGCTGGATATGTTGTATATATTCTATCATTATGTTGAGATAAAAATTCATTAATTTTCAATTAATAACTGCTTATTTTCATATATCACAGTACATACTCAGGAATATAATTTTCTGCAACATCATTGTGACAAACTGTAATTCATGGCTATAAAAACAATGGACATTTAATCTCTGAGTGATAAGTAATGAGATTTTCCCATGTGTCCAACGTTCTTCTGGGATTCAGAACAAATTTGTATTGCTCATTTAACCCAGCTTATGTTAATAGCCCCAAATAAAGAATGATGATTACTTGTCAGTGAGATGCAATTATTTTTTCAAAGTAGCACAGCAGGTGGTACACAACAATCACTGGATGAATGTACACAAGTATAGACCATGTGAATAAATTACATAAAATACAAAGCATAAAAGTAGGATGGAAGGTGCTCACTTCAGCAGCACTTTTACTAAGCTCGGAATGTTACAGAGATTACATGGCCTCTGTGCAAAAATGACTCCCAGATTTGTGAAGTGTGCTATATTTTGGAATGATGGATGTATTTTGGTAATGGATGGTGGTGATGGTAGTACAGCATTGTGAGTGTAATTAATAACCCTGAAATATATATCTGAATGTGATTAAAAGGGGAAAGATTAGATTGCATATATGGTAACAAAATACATTTTTAAATAAAATCCGTAGAATGACACTACACAAGTAGTTAACCCTAAATTAAACTGTGGGCTATAGTTAATAGTACAGTTATAAAAATGTGCTATCATCAATTGTGAAACAATGTTCCACACCAATGAAAGGTGTTAATAGAGTGGTGTAAGGAAAGTCTGTATTTTATGTACAATAATTCTGTAAAACTACATTTTCTCTAATAAAGAAAAAAATAATATGAAGTTATAGGAATTATTTCCTACATTTATCTCACCCAGATTCTAAAGAGAATTTTAGCTAACTCTCATTGGGTAATCACAATTTTCATCTACTCTTGCTTAAACTCAGAAGTGCTGAAGAAATTTAAAAAAGATTCCTGGCATATGAGCAAATGGTTTAACTTGCTATATTATAAGCTGTCAGCAAGGCTTCATTATCTTGTGAATGTGAATTATTTATATTTCTCTCTTAATCAGTTTAATTTTTGGTAGCATTTCATTATTAAATGCTGTTTTGAACTAACGCATGGTTTTGTCTGCACATAAATCAATTCTGAAGTGACTATTTCCCAATCCTTCCTTCCTTTCTTCACTAAGAAACAAATATTTTGAGCACTATCAGGTCCTGTGATAGTGCTGGGCTTCAGCGGTGAAAATAAAAAGAAGCTTAGATCCTTAGATCTTCCCCCACTGCCCATCTTCAAAGCTTATAGTGTGCTGGTGGACTCCCAGAAGAGAGCAGGAATTGCAGGGGCATTGGCTGCTATGGAAGCACCTGGGAGTGATGTCAGCAAAGTTGGGAAAGTGTGAGCAAAAACCTCCTAGACAAAAGTTACAGAGCACGGGACCTGAGAGATGCAAACGAGTCTGCGTGGTTAGCAGGCATGAGGTTGTGGTGAAAGCATTCCTAGGAGACAGAATATATAACAAAATATTGATTGAATCCCTATTGTGCTCCAAGCACTGTCTATGCACTGAGAGTGTGAAAGGATAACTAGCAGGGCGTGAACCCGGAGAGACATGAATGGTGAAGCTCAAGAAGAGTCTTACAGTGATATTGAGACTTGAGGCTAAGGACAATGTGAAAAGTATAGAAAGGTCTATAAAGAGTGATACATTAAATCCTGAGTGTTAAAATAATTTTAGCTATATTGTGGGTAAAAGACTTGAAGTAGGAGAACATTTAAGAGGTTATCCCAAAGATTCAAGTGTGGGAGAATGGAAACCTGAACTGTGCTGGTGCCAGTGGGGATTCAGACTGTGGCGGACACCGTTTTTTCCAGGTGTCCACTAGGAAAATAATCTCCACTAGGTCAGTGCCTCCATGTCCCAGCTGCTTTGATTCTGGGCTGCTAATAGCTCCAGACCATCCTTCTTTGGACATTTGTACCAGATGAAATGAGAGCTGCATCATCTGGGGAGCTACAAAGTACTGGACACCTTGACTCATGTGGAAATCCATTTTGCATTGGAATATGTTTTTTCAGAGTTCCACTGACTTCATACTGAAGCCAGACTCCACTTGTGACAACACCCTTTATTCTCTCTTCTATAATCTATTTAGTTGCCAATCTATTTTCAAACATGAGAATTTAATAAGTTTTCATTAAAGCAAGTACTCAGAAATTTTACTGGTCAAGCACCATGAATAAGAGACTTATCTGAGAATCTATTCTAACAAAACAAAACAAAACAAAGAATGCAGTAAAGGATATAATAAGAAATAGAAGAAACTGAGATTAATATTTTAGTATAAAAATTAGATTTACCCCAGGGGTTAAGTAATGCTGATTAAATTTTTTCCTATGGAAAGAATCAGCCTGCTTTGCATACCATGGAATTCAAAATTTTTGAATAGTTCTATATGCAAATTAAGGATTATTTAATTTCAATAACAGCAATATGTAAACACTATATAACTTGCTATATTGAAAGTAAAAACATAAAATCAAAGGTGAAATTTGTTAGTTAGTACCCTGTATTTCTCATCTTTTATTGTGAGTTATTAACAAATCATGCATAAATGTGAGAAATCTTAATATAAATGAATATAGGCATGACATCAGCATTATAGTAGAGAAAGAAACTACAAATTTCCATCCCTCCAAAGAAACATTGAAAAAAAGTAACAAATGTCAGAAAAAACTGTTTCAGAAACTGTGGAAATCAGTCAAAGTGCTACAATAACTAAACAAATGCTGAATCAAGAAAAGAACAAATGGTAACAAAACCTCATGGTGCCTTTATTACCCCTAATTCCTCCTCAGTTCCCTGTGGCACCACCCTTATTTTCAGTATGAGTCTCCTTCCTGGATTCCAGAGGGGTTAGAGTAAACCATTGTTCATTGGTGTGCATGTACATCTGCTCCAATTCAACTAGTGGCAGTCTGAAAGATATATGCAAAAACATTCTTTTTTGCCTCACATGCCCAGAAAGTACACTGGACATAAAAGGCTGAGAGATCCACTAACACACTGCACCACAACAGAACCACAGTGACATGGTGAAGCAGGATAGAGTATGGCATCTGGGCTCTGATCACTCGTCCTCCACCTGGTCATGAAAGAGTGAAAGTTTCACCACTAGCACCCCAGGGTGAATTGAGGCATGACCTCACCACTAGTTCCAGCTGTAAAGTTGCAAACCAGTTTCCTATTGGGATCACGGGAAGGCCAAGGGTGCAGGTGGCAGTCAACTCTTTTGAAACAATGTGGACACCAAAAAATCGTGGGACTGAGTGCAAAAACTCAGAAATGGATAGCATAATACTACCTAACTGTAATACAATTATGTTAGAACACTGAATGAAGCTGAATGTGAGAATGATGGAGGAGGGATGGAGGCACAAATGAAATCAGAAAGAAAGATAGCTGATAAAGACTGAGATGGTATAATCTAGGAATGCCTAGAGTGTATAATGATAGTGACTAAATGTACACATTTAAAAATGTTTTTGCATGAGGAAGAGCAAAGAAATGTCATTACTGCAGGGTGCTGAAAATAGATGGTAATTAATATTTTAAAATTTTAACTTATGTGTGAGACTAAAGCAAAAAATGTTTACTTGGTACCAAATTTTTATTTTGACTAGTGCAGATCCTAATATAACTTATGTGTACAGCTTAATTGAACACCATAAGTACATGGAACCTTGAGTAAGGCATAAGATTTTTTGGGTTTGTCCAGAGTGATGCCCCAATAAATCCCAGAGTGATTTGAACAGTGAGTAAAAAAAAAGTATTTGCAAAGCCCCCTTGGAGAAATGGTGAGAAAGAGGGAAAATTCAACTTCCCCAAGTGGAGAATTCTTGATATTCTCACAAGCAGTGGGGACAACCAAGGCAATAGGCTGAGTCCCCAGTCTTGAAGTTTGTTCATATGAAACTTAACCCCACAAAGGATAGGTGAAACCTACTTAAAATTAGGCCTAAGAGTCACCCCCAAGAAAGCCTCTTTTGTTGCTCAGATATGGCCTCTCTCTCCAACCAACACAGCAAGCAAACTCACTGCCCTCCCCCTGTTTACGTGGGACATGACTCCCAGGGCTGTGGACCTTCCTGGCAACGTGAGACAGAAATCCTAGAATGAGCTGGGACTCAGCATCAAGGGATTGAGAAAACTTTTTTGGACAAAAGGGAGAAGAGTGAAATGAGACAAAATGAAGTGTCAATGGCTGAGAGATTCCAAACAGAGTCGAGAGGTTATCCTGGAGGTTATTCTTATGCATTAAATAGATATCACCTTGTCAGTCAAGATGTAATGGAGAGGCTGGAGGAAACTGCCTGAAAATGTAGAGCTGTGTTCCAGTAGCCATGTTTCTTGAAGATGATCATATAATGATATAGCTTTCACAATTTGACTGTGTGATTGTGAAAACCTTGTGTCTGATGCTCCTTTTATCTACCTTGTCAACAGATGAGAGGAACATATGGAATAAAAATAAATAATAGAGAGAGCAAATGTTAAAATAAATTTAGTAGATTGAAGTGCTAGTGATCAATGAAAGGGAGGGGTAAGGTATGTATGAGTTTTTTCTGTTGTCTTTTATTTCTTTTTCTGAATTGATGCAAATGTTCTAAGAAATGATCGTGATGATGAATATGCAACTATGTGATGATATTGTGAATTACTGATTATATGTGTAGAATGGAATGATCATTTGTTAAGAATATTTGAGTTTGTTGTTATATTATTTGAAAAATTAAAAATTAATGAAAAAAATGGGAAAAAATAAAAAATTACTGTAGGCTAAAGTCCCTGTAAAACTGACCAATCCTATCTACCCAAAGGCATGACTCTCTCTCAAGCTTACTCACACTAATCCCTTAGCATGGACTTGCCTTGAATAAACTTTGCTGTTTGCCTTTGCTTTACTTCTCATCCTTGAACTGAGCCTAGGGAAGAACTCCAGATAAATCATTTGGCAAGACAGCCAGGAGCAGAAGTTGCTTACCATGTGAGCTGCTGGTCCATAGGAACTGGGCTTTGTATGTCACGCCCCTGGACACTGATTCCTGCTGTACTGCTTGGCCCTTTCTCCTTATTTTTCTCCTCTTGGCCATGGTTCTCCTCATTCTTGTGTTCTTCATAGCTTTCTGTTTCCCCCCAGGGGCCTGAGTGACAGGTCTTACAATTTGGAAATAGTATGAACTCATATCTTCTTTTTCTGTCCTTTCCTCCCTCCAGCCCTTACAATGCCTGCTTCTTGCTGTCTATTCCTGCACTTTCTGGGTATTCTTTGTCTTCTCTTCTCTTGTTCTGTTGGGTTTATTTACTTTTCTTCTAGGACCCTAACTGTGGCCAGGCTCCTTCATTTTCTCTATAGGAGAGTCCCACCTGGGCCCTGAGTCCAACTCTTTATCTTCTAAGTCAGGACCAACAATTAGTGAAAATTATCACTGTCTTGTGTCTTTCTCTCCTCCCAGGCTTGGGAGACTCTTCTTCCTGCTAATTCCTTCTCATCCTGGTCCAACCACAGCCCATTTTTTCCTCTCTAAGATGTTGAGTCTGTCACAGTGTAATCAGCCTTAAGACTTCTGGTGGAGCCATCCTCTTTAGCCTTACTGCCGGCTTTATATTCTTCTGGATGACATGCATCCTTGACCCGGACCTCTCCTTTACTCTCAACTCCTGCTTGAGGACATTTTTAAAGGAATACTTTCTCATCTCCTCCTCTGCAAATGATCCTAGAGACCACTCTTAGAGGCATCCGCTTTTCACTCTCCTCACAATATGAGCCCTCTTTCCCAGGGTTAAGAATTGGGAAAGTGAAAATTCCTTCTCCCCAGGCTCTCTGCTCATGGTGGTTCCTGGGCAGAGTCATGAATAAGGCCTTCCAAAAATGCCCCTCCCCAAAGGGTGGGCAAGGAGCAGAGGTCCCACTCTGAGCAGCCAGGTGATAAGCCCGGATAGCCACCCTCTAAGTCTGGCTCAGGAATCAAGGGGTGCACCCAGGCCACCCATCTCCTGAGTCTCAAGCCCTCTCCCATGGGGATGCCAAGGGATAAGAAGGTTTCCCAATGGATTTCCTCAACTGAAAGCAACAGGACACTGTGCACCAGTGAGTGACTATCTTATTTACACTCTCCTTTCAGAAATATAGGCAGTGAATCCAATATTCCAGTCAACAGGCCACTAGGATGCCTCTTGAATAATTGGAATGACTACCAATCACTGAATTAAAAAGAAAAAGCAAACTTTTTATTATAATGTTGCCAAGGCCATTACAAGTCTGGGATGGAGAGAAATGGCACTCAGCTTTAACACCATTCTCCAATTAGATTGTTTTTGCCAAAGAAGAAGGAAATGGTCCAAAATACCAAATATCCAGCTTTTCCTGGCCCTTTGTCAGGACAAGGCCATGAAGGAACCTTGTAAAGTCTGTTATTTAGAAGAGAATTCTCTGAATTCACATGACATTTTGTAGTTCACAGACCTTAGGCCATCTATCATTTGGCCATTTGGGGTCCTGTCTTACCTCCACTGCCAGATCAATGCAACCTTTGGGCATGAGGATGGAGCTTGTTTATCTTCCTTTGTCCTACAATACCTTGTGTATAATAGATACTCAATGTGTATTTAAGGTGTATAAAATGACTCAGTGTGTTTAAGATTTTTACAAGCTACTTTTTTTCTATAATTATTAATACTATATTTTGCTTGCATTCTCTGAGTGATATTTATAGCAGAAAAAATAGACTAAAAAGGAAATGGCTGCAATAATTTTTAAAAGCTGTTTAGTCAATAAAGATGTAAAAGTGTCAAAAAAAAAATAGAAGAGGAGTGTATGGATGGACCCTTCAGGGAACAGAGAAGAAAAGAAGCAAATATTGAGTGATTCATTTTTGGAAACTCCTCCAAGAAGGAATCTGCCACTGGACCCAGGCCCTGAGCCCTTAAAGCCAGGGCCCCCCTTGGGTCCTCCACCTTAGGAAAAGTGCCCACTACATGACTCCTTTACTCAAGCTCAGTGGAGTATACTCTCAGCAGAGCCCTCTACCACCCTCTGGAGAAGAAAGGGAAAAACTCAGGGAAAACTGGAATGTACCCTCCTCAAGAACTGGCTAATGGACACTGGAAGTATGAGAGTCCAGGTCCCATTCTCCATGACAGATATATCACCATGTAAGAGACAACCAGGGAAGTTTTCTGAGAAGGAGCACCAAATTTATGGAGGTGTTCAAAAATCTGGTCCTGACTTATGAGTTTAACTGGGGGGGATATACAAGTCATTCTCTCCTCTTGCTGCACTCCTGAGATGCAGAGAATCTGGGCAGAAGCCCAAAGACGTGTAGGCAAACTGCAAGGGCAATAATCAACACAGTCTATGGTGGGGACTGAAGCTGTTCCTGGCACATACCCCAATTGGAGCTATCACAGGAGATAAGATCTTGAGGCAAGGAATCATATGATTACTTGTCTAACTGAGGGTATGAGAAAGTCTTTTGTCAACCCTGTGAATCATACTATGCTGCAGAACACAACCCAAGAAGACAAAGAAAATTGTGCTCTGTTTCAGGGAAGATTAGTAGAAGCTCTGAAAAAGTATACTAACGTAGACCCAGACACTGAGGAAGGATAAATCACGTTAAAAACACGTTTTATAGGCCAGTAAGACTCAGACATAGGAAGGAAGATGCAGAAAATGTCTTTGGGCCCCAGACACACATGAGGAACTTGGGAATGCTACTTTTTCTGTCTTTAATAGTCAGGACAAAGATGTCAGAGGAGGAAGGAGCAAGAAGAGACCAGAATAAGGCAAGGCTCAGAGCTTTAGCTGTGAATGGTGAGCAGTCCCCTCAGGGCCACCCTGGGAAGAAGCCACCTGGAATCTGCTGTTGGTGTGGAGAGTCAGGACACTGAAGATAAGAATGCCCCCCAAGGATGGAAGGCGCCCAAGGACAAAGGGAACCCCAGGACACGGATCAAGATGGCCTTCCTATAGTATGCAATAGTTTCAAACCAGCACTGGAAGTATCTTTAGAGTTCATATTTCCACCAACAGTCTCTTCAAAGCAATATAGGCCTTCTCTATCAAGATCCTCACAACTCTTCCCAAATCCTGCCCTTCTCCATGCAAAAAGCCATTCCAAAATGCTTGGTATTTGCAAATGCAGCAGAACCCATTTCTCTGTTACCAAAATCTTTGTTACTTTTCTAAAGCTACCAGAATGCAATATACCAGAAATGGACTGGCTTCTAAAAAGGGGATTTATTTAGTTACAAATTTACCATTCTTTGGAGAAAAGACAGCTAGCTTTCCTCTGGCTTTCACTGTCACATGTGATGGCACATGGTGACATCTGCTGACCTTCCCTCTGGATTCTGGGTTCAAACAGCTTTCCCCAGGGATTTCCTTTCTGCATCTCCATATTGGCTCTGAGTTCTGAGCTATGCTGTGCTGGGCTGGGTTGAGCTCCTTCTCTCTCTTCTGACCTCTCCTTTTAAGCCTCACACATTATGGAAGACACTCTCCTTAGCTGACCACAGATGTAATCATCCATAGATGAAAATCATATGCTGGTGATTTAAGTCCACAGCAATAGAACAACTGGGAACCATCATCTGGCCAAGTTGATGTCTGAAACTAAAATATCCCTTCTTTGTGACCAATAAAGAAAAGTCAATTTCCTCATTATGGCTCTCTTTAGTAAAGAGAATTTCTGTTTGGAATCCTAGATCTCTACCAAGCTCACCAAGGCTCTTTTAGAACATTTTCAGCATTGTTAGTTTATCCACCAAATATGTTGTTGCCATACATGTGTTGTTTGAGTGAAATTCAAGAATAGGCTTTGCATCCAAAAATATTGAGCTCCCCCAAAAACGTCATAAAGATAGTCCCTCTCAAATGCACTTTAGTTTCAGTGTACCAAAGAGCTTTCCACAGGCACACCCAGTAGTTACTGGAGCTAAGGTCAGCCTTCATCTCCCCACTGAGCCAGCATATGGGAGCACAGCCCCAGCCAACACCTTGCTGCAGGTTGGGAGACCCTGAGAAGCAAAGAACCCCTCAAAGCTGTGCCTAGACTCCTGACCCACAGAAATGGAGAGATAATATATGTGTGTTGCTTCAAGCTGCTACGGTTCAGGAAAGATCTGTAAATATGAAATTTATAAAGGTGTCTCTTGAAACTGTGGGAATGGAAGAGTCCAAAATCCATATGGCAGGTCGTGAAGCTGATGGCTCCAATGCATGCACTCCACAGGAGAGGCTTGCTGGCTGAGAAAGCAGTGAAAGAGACTCTCTTCTCCCTTGAAAGACTTCAGCTGATTGGATTATCTCATTGGTCAGGGTCATGCCTTAGTTGATTGCAGATGTAAATAAGTCACACATGCAATTGACTCCCTGATGACTTAATATACCAGTCTTATGGTTTATCGAGCAGCCATAAAATATTCTTTCAGCAACTGTCAGGCCACTGCTTGCCTAATCAGACAATTGGGTATAATCAATTGGCCAAGTTGACACCAGAACCTAACCAAGGTATGGCAGTTCACACCTTGCCAACATGGCAGCTATATGCACCACCTTGAAACACACTTAATTTCCAAATAGAACACAGCCACAGATGTAAGTTTCACTTAACAGTGCTCAACTGTCCTGCATACAATGTTAAATGTGCTACATCTCTCCAGAATAAGGTGAAAGTTCTTAGGTAACATTTGCTCTTAAAATTTATATCTTGTGCCTTAAATAGTATAACATGAACAATCAACTGATGTCACATGATCAGGGGAAAACAAGATATGCTTATGTACAAATGTAAACATAATCATAATAAAACAAGGGGGAAATATTCATACAATTACAATTCTCGTTTCTGTAGCTGGTCGCATGGTTGCAGTCCATATTTATCACTACCTTCTTCTACTACCCATTCTATGTTCCCTTTACCTGCAGCAAGCACTTCAACTGGCCATGGTTCTTTGTTAGGTGGGGTGACCCAGACATTCATTCCTGAACTTTCTGAGCCATTGGTACTCCTGCCTGGATTGGTTTGCTGCACTGTTCCATTGATTTTAATTACACAGCATAGTAGTACTAAGCAATGCCCCAGAGGTTCTCCTGTACTCCATGAAAACTCTTCTTTACCTCCATTGTGTAGCTGAAGTCTATTTCCCCTTGATAATCAGGAACAATCACCCCAGACAGAACAGTAATCTCTTTTTGTGCCTGTTGATTCAGTGGCATGAGAAGCCAAAATGGCTAGATGGCAATCTTAACTTCCAGTTAAATGGAATCATTGTTGTGTTTCCTGATAGGCACACTCCTCCTTTTGGAACTAAAACCTGTTTACCAGTAGAGCTTAAGTTTTCAGGGACATTAACCAAAATTTTTCCTAATAGATCACTAAGGATAGTAGTGGGTGGCACCACTCCCATTTCTACCTTGATTCCTGGACCCATGAATCCAGGCTATGATGAAACAGCACCATAGGGTGGACGCTGATTCAGAGCATACACGGGATCCTGGGAGAACACCACCCCAGCCCTACAGGGTATTGCCACCTACTTGACACTGTAATTGGGTCTTCAAAAGGCCATTCCACTTTTCTATTAAATCTGTTGCCTCTGGATGATGGGGCACATGATAAGACCAGAGAATTCCATGAGAATGTGCCCATTTCCATTTGCTGTAGGAATCAGAAGCAGTGCTGTGTGGAATACCATCACAGTGGGTAAGGCACTCTGTAAGTCCATGGATAGTAGTTTTACAGAAGCACTGAATGCAGGGAATGTAAACCCATATCTGGAGTATCTGTCTATTCCAGTTAGAACAAAATGTTGTTCCTTCCATGATGGAAGTGGTCCAATATAATCGACCTGCCACCAGGTAGCAGGCTGATCACCTCAGGGGATGGTGCCGAATCAGAGACTAAGTGTGGGTCCCTGCTGCTGGCAAATTGGGCACTTAACAGTGGTCATAGTCAGGTCAGCCTTGGGAGTGGAAGGCCATGTTGCTGAGCCTATGCATAATCTCCATCACTACCATCATGACCAATTTATTCATGAACTCATTGGGCAATGGCAAGACTGGCTGAGGAAAGAGGACGACTTGTATCCACAGGACCAGTCATCTATTCACTTGATTATTAAAACCTTCCTCTACTTCCTCTGGTGAGCATTCACATGGTCCCAAACATCTTCAAGTTCTTTGCACATTCAGAAAAGTCTATCCATATACCTCTTCCCCAGACCTCTTTGTCATCAATTCTCTGATCATGCTCCTTCCAAGTCCCTGACCATTTAGCCAAACAACTAACAACAGCCCATGAGCCAATATACAAATGCACCTCTGGCCAGTTCTCCTTACAAGAAAAATTAACAACCAGGTACAGTACTTGAAGTCCCATCCACTGTAAGGATTTCCTCTCACCACTGTCCATTAAGGACAACCCAGAATTGGGTTGTGGTACTGCAACTCTCCACTTCTGGGTGGTACCTGTGTATCATGCAGAACCTGTAAACCAGGCCTGAGTTTTCTCTTTCTCAGTCAACTGAGTGTAAGGAACTCCCTGAGAGGCCATTGCTCTGGTCTGAGAAAGAGAAGCTAATGTGGCAGGAGTGGAGACCATGGGTATTTGGTCCAGTTCCTCATGTAACTTACTCATGCCTTCAGGACCTGCTTGAGCTCCATCTCTAATATGTTATTTTTATTTTATGATGGGGTGTTGGTCAGACAACACCCAGCTCATGATAGGCAACTCAGGTCTCATGGTAACTTGGTGGCCCATGGTTAAGCATTCTATGTCCACTAAAGCCTAGTAGCAGGCTAAAACCTGCTTCTCAAAAGGAAAGTAGTTATTGGCAGTGAATAGTAATGCACTCCTTCTAAATCCTAAGAGTCTGTGATGTGATTGTCCTATAGGGAGGGACCTGCCAGATGCTCTAGACAGCATCTCTATTTGCCACTGACACTTCCAACATCGCTGGATGTGCTGGGTCATATGGCCCAAGTGGCAGAGCAACTTGCACAGCAGCCCAGACATGATGCAGACCCTCATCTTGTTCAGTTCCCCACTGAAAACAATCAGCTTTTCTGGTCACTCAGTAAATGAGATCAAGTAGCACACCCAAATGAGAAATATGTTGCCTCCAAAATCCAAAGAAGCCAACTAGGCATTGGGCCTCTTTTTTGGTCATAGGAGGGACAAGTACAATAGTTTATCCTTCACCTTAGAAGGGATATCTCAACATGCCCCACACCAATGAACACCTAGAAATTTCATACGGTGGAATGCCCATGTATTTTTGTTGGATTTATCTCTCATACCCTGACCTGCAAATGACTTACCAATAAATCTAGAGTAGTTATTACTTCTTGTTCACTAGGTCCAATAAACATGATATCAATAATATAATGGATGTGTGATGTCTGTAGGAGGGAGAAATGATCAAGGTCTCTGTGGAGAATATTGTGAAGTATGGCTGGAGAGTTTATATATGCCTGAGGCAGGATAGTGAAGATATATTGCTAGCCTTGCCAGCTGAATGCAAACTGTTCCTGGTGGTCCTTAATGATAGCTGTTGAGAGAAAAGCATTTGTAAAATCAATAGCTGCACATCAGTTACCACGTGATGGGTTGAAATGCTCAAGCAATGATACCACATCTGGAACAGTAAGTGCAATTGGTGTCACCACCCAGTTAAGTTTAAGATAATTCACTGTCATGCTCAAGACCCATCTGTTTTCTGCATAGGCCAATTAGGAGCATTGAGTGGGGATGTGGTGGGAATCACCACCTCTGCATCCTTCAAAACCTTAAGAGTGGGACTTATCCTTGCAAACCATGCAGGAATATGGGATTGCTTCTGATTCACTATTCTGCTAGGTAAGGGCAGTTCTAGTGGCTTCCACTTGGCCTCTACTACTGTAATAGCCCTCACTCCATGGGTCAGGGAACCAAAGTGGAGATTCTGCCAGTTCTTGAGTGTGTTGATTCCAATTATTCAATCTGAAACTGGGGAAATGACTACAGAATGGGTCTGGAGTTCCAATGGGCCCACTGCGAGATGGATCTTAGCTAAAATTACATTGATCACCTGAACTCCATAAGCACCTACTATGACTGGTGGACCAGAATGATGTTTTGGGTCTCTTCAAATTAGTGTCACTTCTGAGCCAGTGTCAATTAATCGTGATCATCTGATCACGTCCTTTTTGCCAGTGCACAGTCACTCTGGTAAAAGTCTGTAGGTCTCCTTGGGGAAGGCTGGGAGGAGGGGTAACAGTGTCAATTTTGGACAGTGTAAAAGGATTCTTCCCCAAGTGTATCTGGCCTTCCCCTTATTAGAGGGGCTCTGTAAACTATTTCAAGTCTTGGAATTGACCAAGGGGCCATGACTCTCGGTTTTTGTAATTCAACTTAGGCTTCTGTTCACTTGACCAAGAATTCTTCTGCTTATAAAACTCAAACAAGAATTTAGTAGATTGCCCAACTATTGTACTTCTATGTACCTCATGATTTACTAGCCAGTGCCACAAGTCTCTGCAAGTCGGATTATTTTGACTACTGCTTTGAGTGTGCTGTCCATTATGATGGCCATGCCCACCTTGTCTACGGTGATTAACTGTCACTATATGGCTTCTGCCAACTCAGGATCTGATCATCACCATTATGTTTAAGGGTTCCAGCTCAAGGACAGAAGTTCCCACAATAATGTCTGACCTACAGAGAAGGGTGACAATAGAGCTTTTTAGGGATGATGGAGCTAGTCTCACAAACTTAATTTTCCAGGTTCTGGTGGACATACCTGTGGTATGTGAACAGATCTTCCATGGTAAATCCACTCTAACATTCCCATCTGTTTAAGCCTCATCTCCTCATCTATGGGAATGTCAACCACCTTTGGATCTATGTTTCAGCCAGCCATCCAAACAAACTGTTAATGTCCTGTCTAACCCTCTGCCCTCTCCTTTGTCTTTCCTTAGTAGTTCTCTGTATTCACTTTATGTTTCTTTTCCCATGGCTTCCCATTGCTGGGCTTTGGTCCTTTAGGGCTACCTCAGTGAAAATGGCCAACAATGTGCTGCTGTCAACTTTAGATAAAGCAAGTTCAACTTTACTAGTGGGCTTTGGGCCCCCATGGCCAGTGGGTCCTACTCCATAGCCAATGTAGGGAGATGATCCATATACACTGCTTTTGTGTACTGTAGACAAGGGACCTGGCTCCTTTCCATCAGGAGCGTATGTAACCACAGGTTAGGCCAGGCACTATAAAATAATAGACATACTTAGCCAAGCAGGCTCCAGTGAATGTTTACCCAATGCCTTGTGAAAAAGGAAACGGCATGTTCTTGCAAGCTTCCATCTGCTAAGGAATAGTCTTTTATCTCCAGGCACTCCTGAGAAAGTGAGCCCATAATAATCATCCCATCCCAGAAGCCAGACTAAATTTCTATTCTTATTTCAAATTATGTTTTACTATTTTATGTAATAATCTGAACCTGTGACAATTTCATTCTACTGTTATAGAACAAAATTTTTTTATTTGGATTATATAGAGAAAGTAAGAATTCCTCCACAGTGATATTTATTACTGTAACCTCCTTCAAAGGAAATTTCAGTGTATTTTTATTATTTAGCCGCTATTAAAAAAATTTTGTCATCAGTGCAAGACCATGTGATCTATCTGATGTTAAAGCCCATTTGAGTCGTTGGGAGAATTTAGTTTCTGGAGATTGCTAGTCTGAGACATCTGTTTATTTGCTGATGCCAGCTGAGGGCCATCCCCAGCATCTAACGATCAACCATATCCTCTGGCTTGTGGCACCTTCCTCCATCTTCAAAGCCAGAAACTGGGTTAAGCCCACCTCATGGTTTGAATCTCTCTTTCTCTTGTCTCATTTCTCTTCCAGGAAAGGTTTTGAGCTTTAAGAACTCATGCAATTCTATTTGACACACAGAGTACGTTCACATTACCCAGGCAAACTCCCCACCTCCCAGTCTCTACCTTGAAACATATCTGCGAACTTCCTTTGGCAATATAAGGTAATACATTCCCAGGTGCTGGGGGTTATAGCATAGACATATTTGGGAGCTATTATTCTGCCAACCTAACTAAAATTTAATGTTCAAATACTATTATTTTTAGAACTGAATACTCTTTGAGCTTCAGTCATATTGAAATGAAAATATTTAGATTAATTGACTTGAAAGATATACATAATGCCTTCTAATGATCTTAAAAGACATTTATAGTTTCTATAACCATTATGTCTATTTTCTAAATTTTTAGAAAAAATATTTAATTTTATAACCTCTTAGATCTACTTTACTAAAGTTGGAAATGTATCATTTCTTAGGTAAAGTTAAAGAGAAGTAGCTTAGTAAAAATCTAGTATTTTCCTGGAAGGCACAATGGTATTTTATAAATCATATTTTTATATAAAAAAATCAATGAAAGCTGTGACAATACTTTGCACAGATTTGTTAAAATTAATATCAAATCTTATCTAATGAGAATATGAGTATTGAAGAATGTTAGTAAAAGCATCACTTGGTTATTTATATACAATATGCCATAAATATCTCTTCCTAAATTCTAAGAGAAATAAAATGTATTCTATATTAAAAAAATTACCAATTTGCAATTCCAGTTGTCAAAAAATCTATGCAATAATAATAAATACATTCCAAAAATATTGTATTAGATTTAATGAATAAAATGACAAGGGAAACATCAGGGTGACACAGCCTGAACATAAAGAAAGAATTCTGCATAAATATGTACCTTTTGCTGTGAAGTAATTGGAAGTAATCAGCACCATCTGTGAAGAATTGTTGCCTAAGAAATTAAACCCAAGTCAATTCAAGCCATTACATCCAGCTACCAACTCACAGAAAGCAGCAAAACTTGAGGAGCAACTTCAGCAATAGCATAATTTGGACCAAAACAATAATAAAATTTGGAATATCTTCAAGACAAGTAACTTGGTCTCTCCGACAATGAAGGGCATTAGATGGTCATTAAAATGGGTCCTTTTGTATTTAAAAATTTTTATATTATAATGGTTAATATCAATTATATGATGAAAATGGATGCTACAAAATAAAAACAACTTAAAAGAAAAATACAGTGTGGATCTTGTTTGTATCTCAATACAAAAAAATTGAATTTTTTTCACTCTGAAAAAATTGTATCAATAATTCCATAAATATTAATGCCCTGAACACAATAATTAAAATACAAAGATTTTCAGATTTTATTTAAAAATCAAGAATCTACAATATGCTTGTAGTCTACATGAAACCCATTTTAACTATAAAATACATATAAGTCAAAAGTAAAAATATGGAAATGAATATACAATAAAAACATTAATTTAAAAAAAACGGGAATAAATATAAAGCAGATTTCAGCAAAAATATTCCCATTGGCTGTAGTAATATCTTGTTGTGATTTTAATTAGTATTTCCTGAGTGACTTATGATGTTGACCATCATTTCATATGCTTGTTGTTTTTCATTGATGTCTCTTTTCTTGTGAAATTTCTATTCAAATTTTTTTCATTTTATATTGCTATTTATTGAAAGTTAAGAGCTCTTTATTTATAGTGAAAACAAATCCCTTATTGAATATGTGATTTGCAATATCTTCTGGATATGTGATTTGCAATATTTTCTTCTTGTCTCTTGTTTGTCCTTTCATTCTCTTTTATCGTCATTTCTGGGGAATCTTTGCCTAATCAAAGGTCATAATTTTTTTCTGATGTTCCCTCAAGAAATTTTATAATTTTAGGTTTAACATTTAGGTCTATTATCTATTGGCTTCAATTGGGTAATGGTGCAAAGTATTGATCAAAGTTCATTTTATCTGTAATGCTGTTCCAAGTCTGGCAGTATCATCTGTTGAAAGGATTATTATTTTCCGGTGAATTTTCTCTGCACCTTTGTCAAAAAGTCAATTGACCATGTAAGTCAATTGAGTATTTCTGGACTATCTATTGTTTCGCTGATCTTTATTTGTATCCCTTCTCTAATAGCACACTGTATAGTAAATCTAGAAGTTATGTATTGTGAGTCCTTCAACTTTGTTCTTTTTTAAAATTATTTTGGCTAATCTAGTTCTTTTACTTTTCCACACAAATTCTATGTTCAGCTTGTCAATTTCTACAAAAACAACTTAATGGATTTGTTTAGAATTTAATTGGTTCTATAGATAAATACAGGAGATTTAAGCTCTTAAAGAAAGGTCTTCCAATGCATGAATAAGGTACATATACCTTCCCCATATATGTAGATCTCCTTTGATTTCTTTCAGCAGTATTTTGAACTTTTTCTAGCATACTACAGTGCATATTTGTAATACCTAAGGATTTCATGGTTTATGGTGCTATTTTAAAATGATACTTTCAAAGTATTTCAATTTAAATTTAGTATTTAACTATAACACAGATATATGACTAAATTTTACCACATATCATGAGAACTTACTAACATCACTTATTGGTTCTTACAGCTACTTTTTTGTATTCTCTGAGATTTTCTCTGCAGATAATTATTTCATATATGCTTACATAGAAAATTTAATTCTATCATTTCCAATAGAATGCGTTTCATTCCTTTTTCTTGCTTTATACCACTAGTTGGGACCTCTAGCTGCCATAGAATAGGATTGATGAAAGCAAGCATATTTTGATTGTTCATGGTCTTAGGAAGAAAACATGCAGTTTTTGTGGTTAAGTATGATGTTTTATGTTTAAACAAGATTTGGGAGTTAGTTTATATCATATTGAGGAAGTTGTCTTCTATTTCTGATCTTCCAGCATTTTTATAATGACTAGAAGTTGAATTTTGTCAATGTATTTTTTGCATCAATTCAGATGTTCATATGATTTCATGTATAAAGACTTTTTCTATGACAAATTAATTAATTAAATTTCCCTTGCATTCCCAGTATATTTTCTACTTGATCATTATGTACAATCTTGATTTCTTCGCATATTTTGAGGATCTTCGCACCTGTGTTGATAAAGGATATGAGTCTGTACTTTTGTTGTAATCTCCTTGTTTGATTTTAGAATGAAGGAAATACTAGCCTGGGAAATTGATTTGAGAAGTTTCCCATCCTGTTGATGTTCATAGTTACTGTCAAATGCCTTCCATGTGCTCCCACCACAACTTTAGTTATGTCACTTTAACTAACATGATTAAACAAAGAAGCATATAATGATAGAATTGCTAAATTAAAAGCTAAAAAACCAAGAAATTAATAAAGACAATGAAAGTATTAATTAAAATCTATGTAATACTATACATTTTATTTCATTAATTTGTTATATATTATTTATTTACTCCCAATACTCCTTTCTACATTCAGTGACAAACAAGTTATTATACAGCTTTCATTCCAGCAGCAAACCTGTTACTAATAACCCAGTCCTATAATGAATTCTTTAATTATAATTACAATAAGTGCTCTGAAGAACAAGGAAGGGTTCATCAGATATAACAGGTCTTCTGGGCTACTAGGACACAATGCCCTAAAGATGAATAATACGATTTTTATTTCCAAGCTTTAACTCACCTTTAATTTTCAAAATTTTTATATGCAACTACCAAATGAACATCACTGATTGGATATCAAGGTAGTATTAATAAAACTAAATGTTTCATATCCCATTCCAAATCTATTTTTCAACTCATTAAATGGTGCCACCTTCCAAGTTATTGTTCAGACCAAATTAATCACAGTATCCTTCATTTTTTATTCTTCTCACATTACTTATTGATATCTATCATATCAATAACATTAACTCTACAATCCAAGGCAATCTTAGACATTCTCATTACTTCATGGTACCTCCCTGGTCTACTGCAATAGCCGTCTGGTGGTCTCTTTGCTTTCACTCGTTTCCAACAATTTATGCCCATATGGAAACCCAAATGATCATTTTGAAATTGGATTCAGAGATGTCATTCCTTTGATCAACTCCTACAATGGATTCTTGCCATACACTAGATAAAATCCAGTCTACTAAAATATCAAAGATGACCTGATTCCAAGCTACCTCTCAAATTCATCCTTACAGTTCTCAAATGGGTTCACACTTTATGCTGTATCTCAAATATACAAAATGCTCTTCCGTATCCTCAATTCCATTATTCTTTTATAAATGTTAAATTCAGAGATTGGAAACTATTTACCTATAGAATTAATGGTAAATCATGGTGAGAGATGTAAGCTTACACTTTTGTTTATTCATTCAATTGGCAAATATTTATAGGACACCTATATTTTGTGTTAAGTCCTTCAAAAAAGGCAGAGCCAGCCATCGTGGAGTGCCCACTAACATGTTAGAGCTCAGGGTCTACCCCAGGTACCATTTTACTAGAGGAAAGAAATGGTGTTGGTGACTGAGAACTTTCCTTTTCACCATCAGTCTACTCCTTTTCCAGATGTTAAAAATTCCTCTTGACATTAAGAAAAGGTTGATTATTTCATTTTAGAATTTCTTTATTCATGGCAAGTGTCATATAAGACTGATCAGTATTTTTCTAGTCTACTGTGTACTATATAAGATAATTTTATATAACATATAAAATGTATATAATCACATTTATATATCACCTATAATCCTTACAAGAACAAGTATTGTTATCCCCATTTTACAGTAGAAGAAGCTGACCACAGAATAATGATTTGATTTTGTAAGGTTACATCTTTTTAACTAGCAAAAATTGAAATCTAAGTGTGATTGCCTTCAAGACTTCATTTTTTCACTTTTTCAATTTTTGCATTCTCAAGTGACATAAATTCTCAATTCACATTTAAAATCTCACCTTTTCAAGACTCGCTCATAATCTGAAGGAAGATTTTTTTTTTCATATCACTTTTATTTTTGACTCAAGAAGCTGCCAGTTTACAGAAAAAGCATGCAGGAAATATAGAGTTCCCATATTCCCACCCTCACACACACAATTTTCCCTATTATTAACATATTGCATTAGAATGGTATCCTTGTTACAATTGAAGAAACAATTTTATTACACCACTAATAATTATAGCCCATAGTTAACATTAGGGTTCATGGTTTCTGTTCTACAGTTTTATGTTATTTCTTAAATTTTTCTAGTAACATGTGTGCAACCTAGACTAACCCTTTTAACTGCATATATAATTGAGTGGTATAATTACTTCTACAATGTTTTGCTACATCACCACCATCCATTACCAAAACATTTCCATCATACCCAATAGAAACTGTGTGCCAATTAAGCCGTAACTCTCATGGCCTACCCCAAATCAGTCATGGTAACCTAGTTTCTGACTCTATCAATTTGTTTATTCTAATCATTTCACAACAGGGAGATCAAACAATACTTGTGCTTTTTATGCCTGGCTTATTTCACTCAACATCATATATGCAAGATTCATCCATGTAGTCACATATATAAGAACTTGGTTACTTTTTACTAATAAATAAATTATAACGTTTATCTATTAATATGTTGATGGACTTTTGGGTTTCTTTCATCTTTTGGCAACTATGAGTAAAGCCTTTATGAATATCAATGCCCAAATAGCTTTCCAGACCTTACTTTCAATTCTTTTAGGTATGTACCTAGAAGTGGGATTGCCAGGCCAAATGTTAATTCTATACTTAATTTCTAAGCTGCTGCCAAGCTGTCTTCCACAGCAGATGCACCGTTTTACATTCTTGCCAATGATGAATGAGAGTCCCTATTTCTTTACATCGTCTCCAGAATCTGTAATTTTCTGTTTTAATTTTTTAATGGTAGACATTCTAGTGTATCTTATTTTGGTTTTGATTTTCAATTCCCTAATAGCTAATGATGTTGAACATCATTCTATGTGATTTTTGCCGCTTTGTGTATACCCTTTGGAGAAATGTCTATGCAAGTTTTTTGCCTATTTTTAAATTAGGTTATTTGTCTCTTCAATGTTCAGTTGTAAGATTTGTTACACTTTTTGGATATATGGTTTACAAATATTTGGATATATGGTTTACAAATATTTTTGTATATATATATATATGTTTTTGATATATGGTTTACAAATATTTTCTCCCTTTGAGTAAGTTGTCTGTTTAATGGTGAAGTCCTTTGAGACACAGAGGTTTTTAATTCTGATGAAGTCCAATTTATCTATATTTTCTTTACTGCTAGTGCTTTTGCTGTGAAGTCTAAGGAACCATTGTCTAACATGGGTTCCTGATTATGCTTCCCTATATTTTCTTACAGGAGTTTAATAGTTCTGGCTCCTATATTTAGGTTTTTGATCCATCTTGGAGTTGGTTTTTGTTTATGATGTGAGATAGGGGCCCACCTTTATTCATTTTTCACACAGACATCTGATTTTCCCAAGACCATTTGTTGGAGAGAGCGTTCTTTCCCAAGTGAGTGGATACAGGGATATAGCACTCTTGTCAAAAATATTCTAGCCATGCACATGTGAGTTGATTCATGAGCTCTTACTTCATTTCCATTGGTCAGTAAGGCTCTCCTTGTGCCAGTTCATGCTGTTCTGATCACTGTGAACTTGCTCTCTTTAATGGCCAGGAAATGTGAATCCTCCATTCTTTAACTTTGTGTGGTAAGAATTATCTGTACATAGGATTATGTCATTTGAAAATAGAGACAGCGTTATTTCAAGAAGAATAAATTTTTGACTCCACTCATAAGGAACCAGAAATCCCGCTTCCACTCCAATATGACCAAAGATGGCAAAAAGCTGCATTCTCTCTTTGTGATTTGATTTCATATGGATATGTCAGTCCATTTTTCCACAGACTATTCAGAATATTTGAGAAAATACCACTTATACCATAAATTATTTAAAAGAAATTCTATAGTGCAAGCAGAAAAATAAAAATTTCCCTTTCTGATCAGAATTTATTAAAATGCAAATTATATACCTTTATTAAAAAAAATAGGCAACAATTTACTTGGGAAATTTTTTCCTAATGACATCTATTCCAGTAATTTGAAAAAGAAAAATTTCTATGAAGGTTTTTGTCCTTCTGATTCTATTGAGTTGATTTGACGAAACAGGTTGTACATGACATTTGTGTGTATTATTGTGCCTATTTTATGGTATGCTTTCTGCCTTGCAAAGCATATCTTGAAATACTCATTGCACTTTTGAAAAAGATGTACCTTCACCATGATTGGGACAAGAGCAAAGGACCCTTTATCTTTTCAGCCACAGTATTTAATACTGAGCACCACAGTTGGAGAGTGCATGGACTGCTTATTGCTTATTCAGATCCCTGAGCTTCCACACAGATTTGAGGAATATCTACATGTAAAGAAGCTGCTACACCAAGCACATAGCTGGTATTATGGAAGTGTAAAAAAATAGCTTTAGAACCATTAGAAGTTTATTTGCTGTTGAGAGTAAAATATTAGCCCATTCTTTTTGCATAAGATGAATTTAGCACCTATTGCCTCAATTTTCCACAAGTTTTCCTTCCTTTTTATTTAATACTCAATTTTGTTTGCCTTAAAGTATGATTATATATGTTAACTTTACTTCCAATTTTGATTTAATAACTAATTGTTTATCTAATTATTGAATACATTTGCATTTTTATAGAGTGCCATTTATGCCAGGTGTTATGTTTTGAACCAGGAAGCAATAGTTAATAATAGATGGAAAAGAATAAGAAAAGCATTCTAACTGCATTGACCTTATGTTCCTGTAATAGAGTCAGCAATAAATAAGGTAATGGCTTTAAAGAGTCAAATCATAATCTGTGATAAGTTCTATAAAGACAGTAACACTAGGACAGAAAACACAAGGAAGAATTCTACAGTGGATGAAGTAGTCAGAAAAGGCTGATTTTATAGACTATACTATGCTGACATGCAAAATATGAGAAGTTTTTACCATGACAAGGAGGCAAGGGATATCCCAGAGGAGTTTAAAGCTAGAAATTAAGTAGCTGCAGGATTTAAGTCAGCCATATTCTGGTGGTTCACCATCAACTAAAATGTGGATTGGATTAATCAGATCAAGTACACCAAGAACGCAGTTAGGGAAGAGCAGAAGAGTTGGATGCTACCAGCTGAATGACATGGGAGAACAGGATGGCCGTAGGCATGATGTGAGCCAGAAAGGGAGGCATTAGCATTATGGTTGGGATAGTTGTTACATATTTATCCCCAATAGCATAGCCCCAAATGGAATTATCACAAAACTTTATAAGGTCTGAGGACCTTATCTGAAAATTGGTGAAAAATTCAGGCATTGATGACCCCTTCATAAGATGGTCAGAAAACATGTTTGAAGAATGGAAAAAGGTGTAACTGTCCATGCTAACTTCCTTGACCATCATATCTGGGCACTCACTGCACTTGGGTGCTGCATTATCCCAGTGCCCGAGGGTTAGTTCAGACTCATCAAGAAGAAGAACCCTATGATGAAGAGTGTAAAAAAGCTCTTATCAGGTTTGAAGAGAGACTAAAATGTGAAAACTAAAGGTTTGAAAAGAAAGAGAGGGGATTTGTAAGAATCAAGCTAAGTTTAGCTTTCATACAAGGTGACACAGGCGAGGAAAGGGGAGGGCCTCTGACATAAGCCTAGAACTGGCACCAAAAAAAAAAAATATATATATATATATATATATATATATATATATAAGTATATATATATATATAAGTATAAAGCATAATCAAGGGGGAAACGTTGGTGGGAAGTTAGACTATCTAAATTAGTTAGACTATCCGGATAGGCAGTAACCTCTGGAATATCCAATCAGCAGAGAAACGGGGGAGGGTCTGTGAGCTAGACATAATACAGCCGTTTTAGTGTTCTATTGTTTGGCACACCAGTCACCATTTTTTGGGTAGGCACCCATTCTTTCAAGATCGTGAATAAATTCTTTTCTTTTCCACAATTGGGTGAGCATTTATTCACTTGCAAGTATAGCATTTTTTTCTAACATTAATGATAAAACATATTTCTAAAACACTGTAGTTTTCTAAAGCTAGCATGGGACTTTTATTAATGGATGGTTACCACTCTGAGTCAAACTTTTAATTCTTTGAAATGAAATGAAGGCAACTACTCATGATTTTGATCGGTATCTACTGTGCTAAAATATATGAAGGCATAAGTTGCACAGTGCCTGAACCAATGCAGATAATCATTCCTTGTTTTGATGCAAAGTATTGAAAACTTCAATTTTTGCATATCAGATCAGATCATAAGGTTTTATCCCCCTGAAATGCAAAATAAGATGGTGAGAAAACAAAACTTTCATCCTATTGATTCCACTGAAATACACAAAAAGAAATATAAATGAAAGAAAATAATAAAATTGAAAGAGCATCTAATCATTTGCTATACCAAACTAAGTATCAGATGTTATATGCGCACACACATCACTCAACAACAACAAAAAATATATATATATAAATCACATTCAATGTATCACATTTAAGCCTTATTATACCAAGTTTTGTTGTCTCCCTTTTATAGTTGAATAAACCAACTCTCCAAATATTTATGATTTTTTCAAGGTAACATATTTTAAGTGACAGAAGTGGTGTTAGAATCTAATTTTGATTTACTTCAAAACCCCTGTTTTTTTTTTCAACTGTTTAACTGTTCAATTCTCATAAACTCAAGTGAAACTAATTCCTACATAAAAAGAAAATTCATATAATTCATGAATGTGGTTTCACTGTTAATTTTTGAAACCTTATTCCTAATCAAAAAGAGGACTTCTTAACTCACTCAAAAACCCCTGGAAATCCCTTTTCCTAATCAATATGACAACAGAGGGAAAAAATCTTTGCTCGGCAAAGATTTGAGTCATACAACCATTGAAAGAGAAGGTTTTCCTCACAAACAGAGCCATGGAGGAAAAACAGCAGACATTGATAAGGGGTAAATAAGATGAGAAGTCCCTGGGCAGCCCCAGAGCTCTGCTGGTGCTGGTGGTGGTCAAGGTGCACACGCTGCCATCCACGCCACCAAGCAGACGACTGAAAACAAAGGAATATCTGCATCAAGTCATGTGAAATAGCACCAAGGAGGGAAAGGTCTGTTCCAAAGGGAGTAGAGGGGCATTCACGCAAGCTCCAGTGGACTGTAAGCCAGGAAGTCTTGGGGCCACAAGCCAGAAAGAGGGAGCACTAGCTCCATTTAAGATCAGACAAAGCAGAGAGGACCTGAACTTCCCATTTACCTCAGGCTAATCTGCTTGGTAGGAAGGCTAAGCTCTGAAGGAGGTCACCAACCAAAATAGAGCCAATTTGCAAACAGGGTGAAAAGTGCTTTTTGTCTTGGTCTGTTTGTTCTGATTAATCCCTGGCATTAAAAACAAACAAACAAACAAAATCTCTAGTATGTAACTAGCTGGGTACAAACTTAATGGATAGCTCAGGTTTGACACTTTAAAATATTAAAATGCACAGTGTGCAAGAAAAGGCTACAAGACAAAGAAGAAAATGAGGAAGAGAGAAAGACATTCCCAGATAAACAAAAGCTGAGGGAATATGGCACCACTAGACCTGCCCTATGGTCAATGTTGAAAGAAGTTCTTTAGACTGAAAAAAAAGATGCTAGATGATCTTTATGGATAAAAGCAGCATAAAGCTATAAAGACCTGTGATAATGTTAAGCATGTGTAATTACAAATCCAGCACTATTCCACTGTATTGTTTGCTATGTAACTCTACCTCTTGTTTCATATAGGTGCTAAAATGAAAATGTATAAAAAGCATGATAAATTGATAGTTTTGGATATGCAGTCTACAAAGTTATACTTTGTAATAAGTACAAAACAAGGTGGGGAGATGCAGGCATATAGGAACAGAGCAGGGGTATGCTATTGAAATTAAATAGTATCAAATAAAATATGATTGTTATAGATGTAGGATGTTAAAATTTATCCTCACGGTGACCACAAAGAAAATGCATGAAATATATGTTCAGAAAAAAATGAGAAGGGTCTCATAATGGTAAAAAGCCAAATAAATATGTACGTAGGCATTAATGAATGAATTTAGAGTGAAAAAACATGTAAGACTTACAAACACAAAATAGTAAAAATGACAAAAGAAAGTGCTGCATTATCAGTAGTTACTTTAAATGTAATTGGATTACACTCCTCAGTCAAAAATCAGAGATTAGCAGAATAGATTAAAAAAATCATGACCCAACTATATGTTCTTCACAAGAGACTTACCTTAAATTCAGATGCCTGAGTATGTTGAAAGTAAAAGAATGTAAAAAAAAAACACATGCCATGAAAGTAATCACCAAAAGAAAACTGGGGTAGCTATACTAATATGGATAAAACAGACAAGTAAAAAAACTCTTAAACAGGACAAAGAGGGCCACAATGTACTAATTACAGATCAATTCAACAAGAAGGCATAAGTAATTATACTTATGCATGCACCTAATAGCAGAGCCCCCAAAATATATGAAGTAAATATTGACAGATTTGAAGAGCGAAATAGATGGTTTTGCTTTAATAGTAAGAGATATTAATACATCTCTTTCAATAATAGATAGAGCACCAGGTAGAAGAATAATAAGGAAATAGAAATTCTAATATCCAGAATTATGAAAGACTCTTAGAACCCAAGAGCAAAAAGGCAAGCAAGTCTATTTAGAAGTGGGCAAAGGGCTTAAAAAATATATTTCTTCCAAACAGAAATCCAATAGTGAAGTGCATGGAAAAATGTTCAAGCTCATTAGTCGATGTGGAAAAGCAAATTCAGCCCACAGTGAGATCTCATCACCCAAGACACTTAGGAGACTGTAATCAATGGAATTGAAAATCAGTGTTGGCAGAGTTGCGGAGAAATTGGGACCCATTTACTGCTCGTAGGAATGTTGAGGTAGTTGAAGCTCTTCTGTACCCCTGAAGACCATGTGCTTTAATCCATCCCTGTGGGTTCAGACCTAATGTAGATAGGACACTTGATTAGACTATCTCAATTGAGATTTGACTCACCCATGTGAAGTGGACTTTAATCCTCTTACTGGAGTCCTTTATAAGAGGATAAATAACATACAGAAGCAAAGAGATGAAATTAAGAGAAGCTCATAGAGAAAAGCCCCAGAAGCTTAGAGGACCCACAGGAGTTCAGAGAGGAAGACACTAGAACAAGAAGCTGAAAACATGAGACCCAGGAGAGAAGGACCAGCAGACACCAGCCACGTGCCTTCCCGTGTGACAGAAGTCTGTCTTCATTGTCCAGGTATCATCCTGTTGATGGTTGAGTTGGACACTTTCATGACCTAACATTGTAAGTTAATAATAATTTTGTCTCACCTGCACCCCAGAGAGGTCTTTCCTGCTTGCCAGTCCAAGCTGCTCTGCTGTTCCTTGTTCTCCAGACTTGTCTTATGAGCCATCCATTTAGAGACTCCAAGATTCTGAGACCCAGCCAAGTTTCTTGCCTGCCAGGCTTTGTCTGGCAAGGGTGGACCTGTCCACCCCAGGAAAACCCAGTGAACTTCACCACACAGTGGACTACAAAAGACCAGAATCCCATCCTTGAGAAAGGGTGCCCACCCGAGTTTGTCCTTCCTTGTATACTCTCTCTAAGCCCCAGGGGAGTCTTTAGAATTCTCTTTACCCCTTTATGGTTAATCCATAAAGTAATTAGTAATTGCATGTAAACTTTCCCTTTTCAGATTACTGCGCAGTCTGTTTTCTGTTTGGACACTGGTTGATATAATATGGAAAGCTTCTAATACAATGCCAGCCTTACCATACAACCAACACCAAATCAGCAAAAAAGTTCACAAACTAATTTACATTGCGTTCAAAGCCCCAAATAAAGCAGTGCCATAAACACATTATTTTCAATAATCAGTAATAATCAACATCTCGTTACATCAAAATATTATTTATCATCATTCCAATATTCTAGGTTCATACCTTCTAGCTTCTAGAGATGTTTCACGTTCCTAGATAAGCAAAATATATTTATTCATTGAGAAGCAGTAAAGTGTGATGACAAGAATGTGGGATGGGAGACAGTAAGTCTAGATTCCAGGCCAAATTTTAGCTCTGTGCTGAGTGGCTAAGTATAATCATTATTCCATACTTGTTGAAGTCGAGCTCTTCATCTAAAGATCAAGAAGGTTGGATTAGATTTCCTATATTACCTATGTCAATAATGTCAGTGACTGTTTAATCATCATGTGAAGTCACTTTTTTGCTCCAGAGCTTCCTCATGGCAGTTTTTACCTCAGTATTTCTGAGGGTATAGATTAAGGGATTTAACATAGGGGCCACCATGGTATAAAAGACAGCCACAGCCTTATCTATGGGCAGAGTGGCCACTGGGCGCATGTACACAAATATGCAAGGCACAAAGAATAAGACAACCACCGTGATGTGTGAGACACAAGTGGAGAGGGCTTTGTGCCTCCCCTCCAAACTATAGGTCCTTAGGGAACGCAAGATGACCACATAGGATGCCATCAGAAGGGAGAAATTTAGCAGACAGATCAACCCACTATTGGCAGCAACAAAGAGACCAAGAATATGAGTATCCATGCAGACAAGTTTCAACAAAGGGTACAGGTCACACATGAAGTGGTCTATGACATTGGGGCCACAAAAGGGCAGCCAGACTGTGAATAGAATCTGAAAGGTTGCATGGAAAAATCCTCCAGTCCAGGCCACTCCAACCAGGAAAATGCACAGCCTGTGGCTCATGATGGTCGTGTAGTGCAGGGGCCTGCAGATGGCCACGTAGCGGTCATATGCCATCACCGTGAGCAGGATGATCTCAGTGGCACCAAAAATGTGTTCTGCATAGGCCTGCGCCATGCACCCATTGAATGAGATGCTTTTCTTCTCATGAAGGGAGTCCACAATTAGTTTAGGAGCTGATGAAGAAGAATAAATTGTGTCTATCAAAGAAAGATGGGTCAGGAAGAAGTACATGGGGGAGCTCAGAGCTGGGCTTGCAGTAATAGTAGCAATAATGAGCAGGTTGCCTGAGAGTGTTACCACGTACAGAACCAAAAACACCACAAACACTACTTTCTGCATATTTGGGTTCTGTGTAAGTCCTAATAAAATGAATTCAGTCACGTTCCTTTTATTCTCCATCTATGCAGTGTGGGTGATGAAAGAAGGCTTTACCTGAAAAATAGAACCAAAGAAGAATGAATTAGTCCAAAACTCTCCTTTTTCATGGTACTCTGCCAATTTCACAGTTAATTCCTTCTCCTCCCCAAATTTCTAGGAATGGGTAACTCAAAATATCTCCTAGTTGACTATCTTTGTCCAGTATTATTATGACTTCACAAAAGTTCTTATAAGACTTAAGATACCCAGAAGAAGGGAACCTCATTTGCACAGGGTCAGTTTAATCTTTGCAAGTCTTCCTTTGAAACCAGTAAAATAGAATAACGTTGTCATTAGAAGTTATAATTTTGGAAACTAACAAAAATTTAAATGTATAGATTAAATAACATGAATAAAAAAGCACAAAATAGTTTGTATACTCTAATTATAATTTTGTAGATATACTGTAGGTAAAAAATGTTAATAAATAAGTTATAGTATTGATATTTGAAGATTATAGATTTTATACATTTTTAAAAACAAAATTCAACTTTAACAATACCACTTATAAAACTTTATATAGGTTTTTATTCATCTATGCTGAAATACATAGCTATGTAAAAGTTTATTGGGAAATAAATTAGTATTTTAGGCATTTATTCCTGAATGTGAGATATGGACAATCTTTTGTTCATTACAGCCTTTTTTTTTGTATTTTCCAAACGTCTAAAGTTTACATTATTAATTTTATGAGTAGAAAAGAGTTTATATTTCAAATCATGAATTTTTAAACTGAGGAGAATATATAGGGATGAAGCATTGGCACATGATAGAAACCCAAGAAACAGTATCTGAATCTAACTGAAGTAGCTACTGCAATGTAGTCATGACATTGTTATCAATTCACCAAATGGAAATAGGACAAACACTTGATGGGGCACTAATTGACTTGAGAAGACCAAGACAGAAGGGTGAGGCTGCCATAATTGTCCTGTCGTCCACATACAATAATCCTAAATATCATCTCTGCATACCAATGAACGATAATTTGACCCCTGGTTTCAACTTATATCATTAATACTAATAATCAATAAGACAAGTCTGTGTAATCACCCAGAAGCAGTCAGTTAAAATCCCATTTCCAAAAAACAAAACAAAGCAAGACAAAGTGGAAAACCTATTTCCACTCAAAATGAATATACATGACACAAAATGAAGATGAATATAAAACTAAGTTTTGTCATTATCTATCATCACTTTTCCCTGGATTTCAGATTCCTTTTGCTGTATTTTTTCATGTGTTCTTAGAGCATAAAGGCAGTGAGAGGCAAGACGAATTGTCCCTCCCATGATTTGGGAAAGAACTCTCTTCCACCTAGTCCCACAAATGCCTTCTTGTCAAGAAGCTGATCGTAGATGCCAAGTGTCCCAAGCCCAGTATAAGTGGTCTCCTAGTGGGTAGCCCAAGGCACCAGAGAATCCTTCAGTGACCAGAATCCTTGAGGAGAAGGTTCAGTGCATTTCTAATTGCCAACTTCTCTCCAGAGAAGAAGACCCTTGGGAGAACCAAAGGGCTGATATGTCTTTCTAACCTCTTGAAGGTCTGTGCCCAGAATTTCATTTTATAACCAGGCAGAAAGCCCTAAACGCTATGCATTCATCTTCATTATTTCACTTACTGTCATTCAGTTTCTTGTAAATCTTGAAAGAATCAGAATATGCTTTAAAAACAGTTCTCTTTTATGATTCTCATATGCCTCCTCTTTTTCCCATACTCTATAGACACAAACAAAGCAACTCGGACATATGAAAATGGACGTGTGTTTGTTTCCACTCAAATCCTCTAAAGTCCATATTTTTGGAGGAATGCTCTGTGTTGATCCAGCAATAAGACCCCAAGCTCAAAGAGCCCATTGGCCATAGGTGTCAGGCAAGAATCTGGACAAACTTCTTCCAAAAACAGAGAAACTTTCTTATTGCCTTAAATTCTGCCTAAGTATTTTTAAACACAAACTCTAACACTGTTTGCCTCCATTCCAAACAAAATGTATAAATTCATTCTTATACCATGTAGTGCTTATAATAATTCATTTTTATTAAATGATAATGATTGCCTTGTTCTAGGCACCATACCAAATATTTTACATACATTATTTCATTTGATCTTTACAACAAAGCCATGAGGTAGGTACTACTATAATCCCTATTTCATAGAAAAGGAAACTGAGACTTAAAGAGTGTAAATGACTTGCCAAAGCCATAATAATAAGAAGCATAGTCTGTGGATTCCAGCCCAGGATGCCTGTCCCCAGCTCTTAACCCCGTGCCTAATGCCCTAGCTGGTGAGAACCATTTCCATTCTGGGAAATAGCACTGCTGGAGATGCACAGTGGACAGGTGCAGACTACCACCTGTGACCCTGTGAAGTCCATGGCAGTTCTCTTGCTAGACTCTGAGATACAGAGTCGGATGCTGATAAAGTTGTGGGTGTACAGTGCAATACTCTAGAATCATTGCACATTAGAGAGCCTCAGATAACCTGCATTTCAGCAAGCAGATAACTCCTATAAAGGTGAGGAAACTGAGTACCACAGAGGTAAAGTGACCTGTCCAAGGAGACAGCCCTACTTGGTGAGTGTCAAGACAGAACAAGAACCCAGGTCTACTAAGGTCCAAACAGTGTTTTGCCTGTTTGTTTTGGCCACCACCACAATCTATCTCCCTTAAGATGAGAGTGTACAAGTAAAAATCACCCTAAGGTGACAAAAATAATTTTCATCTTATATCTTGAACAATACCTGTCTTGACTCTCTAAGACATGAGGTATGTGTCACTTCAAGCAATCAGCAGTTCAGTGGTATGGCTATAAGTACATCCATAGTAGTGGAAACAAGGTCTCACCTGGGTAGAATTAGACCTTGCAAAGTTTGAAAGATTCAGAGATGAAGTGCCCCTGAGTCTTCATTCTAATATAGATTGCCAACCATGGCAGTGGATATGGTGTTTCCTTGCAGATCTACATTCTCCTCATGGGTCTCAGTTTTAGAGGTAAAGAAATACAAATGCCGTCCTTTTCCTTTCTCCCCTCCTGACCTGACTGAACTACAGTAAAGGTCAAGTCAGACACCCTGGTGGACCTCCACCTCCAATCAGTTTTTCTTATTCTTTGTTCCCTCCAGCACCACCTCCTATCAGTGAAAGGTGAGTTTCCCACCCCCACCGCCACCTTCATCCCTGAAAATTATCAAAGTCAGAATATTGTTCCAGAAGAAATGAATGAGTGTTCATCAATCAATCCTTGACTACTGAAATCATTGCACCCTGTGGCGTACCCCTGTAGGAAGCCTTCAGCGACGCCTTCAGCTACAATTTCACTACTGCAAGCTCATCACACTCATAAGTCTAGAAATTAACTCAGGAACCCATAAAATGTAAAACTTTTCCTGACAAACTTTAGATATATCAACGCATAGTGAGAAAACAAATATTTCTTTAAAACATCCTAGAACACCCAAAAGTGATCCCCAATCAAATATGAGAAAGTAATTATTCAATAATTTTAATTAAAAATTCCTTGGGAGAAAATGAAAATGTACAAACAGAATTAACAATTAATAAGCTTAGAAAACTTACTGTGGTTGCCGTAATGGTTGAGGAGACAGTCCCATGTATTCAGAAGGAAGTAACTATTACATGCAGTTGTTCAAATGTCATGTAATGTATGTTACTCAGGTCCCCAGTAACAGAAAATATTACAAGCAAATAACATCAAGATGGCACAAATTTCTCTAAATGGATTCAGCAAGCATTCCTGAAGTCCCAATGCCGTAAAAAGTAGAGTTGAGTGAAATACAATTGTCTTAAATTTGAAACCTTAAGTCCTCAGGTACTAAGGAGAATCTTGATATGCTCCAGCTCCTAGGTTTGTGGTTACAAAACAAGGCAAATATTTCCATCTCACTCTAAGACTTAGTACTCCCTTCTCATTTTGCTCCTAAAATGACAGAACAGCTCTTGAATCATAGTGTTGAGAGAAAATACATTATAGGACCTATCCTGCTATCTTAGGATTTTTCTCTCTTAGGAATTAATTATCTCTTTTTTACAAGCACTTTGCCTTAGTGAAAGGTATTTGGGAGAATTTGTCTATGAACAATGCATCTTCACCTAACTGGTTCTTTTCCTTACCTTTAGACCAATCTGTTAACAACCCATATTCCTGGCTTGGAAAATCATGGAGTAACGCCCTTCTCTTGTAAGCCCATGAGTATCATGAATGGGGCATGGAGGACTCTAATGCTGTGTGAACAACAGCAGGGGGTTCATTAAAGTTTAAAATCCCTTAAGAAATTTTCCTACTTCCTGAGGTCACCAGAGGAGGTTGAAATAAATTTCTCAAATACAGTGTAAACACATCAGGGCATACTAATAGGAAACCTGGGATTTGATGCATTATAAGGTTGAGTAATATCTACATAGGAGTCTAAATGGAGGCTAAAACCCAAGTTTCAACTTGTCCAGTGCTGAAATGTAAAGTGATGAATTTTCTGCTTTTCCCTTGACACTGTTTAGAAGTTCTAGAATTTCACTGGCTAGTCAATAACAAAAAACCTCACTTAAGCAAAGGGATTTCTTCACATCTTCTTCATATGAAATATCCCAAAAGCAGCAGATACTGATACAGACAAATATGCCCTGTCATCTAGCAAACACACTCTGTTGCCACTACTCAACAAGCTGGTAACATCTCATATAATAACAGAAGCAGTTGCTAAATTTAAATGAGTAGTAGTAATTAACTAGTGGGTGAAAAAGTTGAAGAAATCATAATACCAACTATTATTACTGAGCCCTATGACCTTTATTCTATTAAATGTGCTTTTATTAATTAATATTTCTTGTTGTCATATGTTGAACCAATCTTGCATTCTGGGATAAATCCCAGTTAGTGATGGATTCTTTCTATGTGCTACTGGATTTGGTTTGCTAGTATTATTTTTTCTAGGAGTTTTCTACATTCATAAGGAATGTTGAACTATAGTTTTCATTTTTGTGATGTCTTTGGTTTTGCTATCAGAGTAATATTGGCTTCATGGGATGAATTAGAACATATTCTCTCCTCTTCATTTTTTGGCATAGCTTGTGAAGTATTGGTGTCAATTCTTCCTTAAAATTTGATAAAATTGACTAGTAAAGCCGTCTCCACTTGGGTTTTTTCCTGTGGGATGGTTTTTAAATTACTAATTCAATCTCTTTAATTGTTATAAGTATAGTTAGATTGTTAATTTCTTGAGTCAATTTTAAAACTCCATGCCTTTCTTGAAATTTGCCTATTTCATCTAGATTGTCTCATTTGTTGGCATATAATTGTTCATACTATTTCCTTATATCCCTTTTATTTATATAAGACCAGTAGAAATGTCCCATCTCTCATTCCAGATTTTAGTAATTTGAGTCTTCAACTGTCTTTTCTCATGTCTTACTAAAGATTTGTCACTCTGATGACTTTTCAAATAATACACTTTTGGTTTTGTTAATTTTCTCAATTGTCTTTCTGCTCTCTAATTAATTTGATTTTATTCCTTCTGTTTGCTCTAAGTTTAGCTTTCCCTTTATGAATATGTGAGGTGGAAGATTTGGTTATTGAGTTGAGATCTCTCTACTTTTCAATATATAGTCATCAATAGCTATAAATTTCCCTCTAAGCACTGCTTTAGATGCCTCACATAGTCTTTGTATGTTGTGTTATTATTTTTATTCCAGGAATTTTGCAATTTTCCTTATGATATTTTCTTGTCCCATTGCTTATTTAGGAGTGTATTGATTAATCTCCACATAATTTCTTCCTAAATTTCTTCTATTGTGGATTTTTAATTTTATTTGATTATAGTCAGAGAACATACTTCATTTAATTTGAATCTTTTTAAATTTTGTGTTTTGCTCTATGCCCTAATTTATTGTCTGATCTGGAGAACGTTCCAAGTGCACATGAGAAGAATATGCATTTTGCTATCGTTAATGAAGTGCTACATAAATACCTATTAGATGTAGTCGGTTTATGGTTTTCCCTGTCTGCTATTTCCTTGCTGATTTTAGTTTTTTTCTAGGACTAGCATAACAATTTATGCTTACCGCAGCAGAAATTAATGTTACAGTTTGGTGGTGGTTGTCTGTCCAGTCACTTGTCTGAACTCCATTCTGTGAAAGTTAAATTATTTATCATGTGTGGCTATACGAGACTCTTCTCATTGAGTTTAGTGATCAGTTAATGTTTGGACAGGGATTTCCTAAGATTCCTGGAACCACAAGTCTCAGTCTTTGCCAAAGGGCACAGTGGTGTACTGGGACATGCCTTTAGCCCTCAGTCAGGGAGTTTACAATCTTTTAACCTTCACTTCCTGCTTGGATGGAGCTCCAAGTTAAACCAGAGGTAAAAGCACAGGGTCTTCTCAGGTCTTTCTTAAAAATGTGCACAACCCTAGGCATGCAGACATTTCTATTCAAGCATAAGGACTTCTAGAGTCCAAGAAATGTGTCTTTGATATTTAAAGCCCTATATGGACATCTCATAAGCATTTTCATTGGCTCACTGCTTGCCTCAACTGTTACCCATGCTACAAGGCAGCTCTGATGTTTAAAACTTGTCTCTGATCGTTTCTGACCAATGCCACAAGGAAAAAGGCTCCAAGTCATAGCAAACAAAGACTCTTCTGAGTTGGGCCATTCAGGGAACAGATTAAATAATGACAACTTTTTGGACTGTGAAAGGGTTCCAAGTCCATTCTGTCCCTTTCCGTAGCTGCCAGGTTGTCAGCTTTCACTGTGATTGCAGGTTTCTGATTTTCAAGGCTATGGCACATGTGGGGAGGGACTATGGAAACAGGGCAAGTTAAAGTACCACAAAGGTCACTGTTCTACTGATATCCAGCTGCTTTTCTTGAATAAACACTCTTTGGATTGCTCCAAGCCTTGGGTTAATTATCAGAATTCTGAAAATGTTTATTCTATACATTTTTTTCATTATCTTCATTGTTTTTATGGAGAAGATTTTTGGAGGGCCTAACTCCACCATTTTTGCTGATATCAGCCTATGGAGAACTATGTGCCATGCATCATGCCAGATTTCAGTGTTTTCTGTTTATTAACTTAATGAGGGCATTATTTGTGATAGCCAATGGAAGGACATAGCTGAAGGGTCCATTGACTGATGAGCAGAATGGCAAGCTGTGAGGTTTACCTTCAATGAATACTGTGCAACTACAGAGAAGAATGAAGTTCCAAGGCAAACAACAAGGTGAATGAAACTTGAGGGGATTATTTGGAGCAAAATAAGGCAGAAACAAATGGACAAATATTGTACAGTATCATTTATAAAACGTTTATAAGAAAATTAGGGCCTAGATTGTAAGCCCCTACCGCAGTCACATTTATTCCTTAATTTTAAATATTATTTCTAGATTCTGAGATGCTGTGCTCCTTGTGTATAAACTGGTAGTTCTCTGGATCTCTGGGTACCTGTGTGACACTTGCAACTCAGAGTTAGAGTTCCGCAGCTCCCAAAGTCAGTCTTGCTCATACAGCAACTGTCAATGAAGATGAAAAAGAGACCAGACTCCAATGAGAGATACGAATGAAGCCAATCTTGTTGGGACTAAGGTAAATCAGAATACTGGGTAAAGAATGATATTGTCTGTATTTTAAACTTCACCTTCTGTTTGAGACCAAAGGAAGACATGTTTATTTTGTCCAAATTTTAAATTTTCTGTAGCACACTATCTAACTTAACCTTTCTGGCCAGTGTATAAATAATCTAAGTACATGGAGCTTAGACTAGGGAATGAGAGCTGGTGATTTTGTATAGTTTAATGCAATACCATGATGCATCATTTGGGGCAGAAAATAAAAAAGAATTTACAAATTCCCTGAAAGGAATGGAGAAAGAAATATAAAGCTATTAAACTTCCCCACTTGGGGAAATTCCTGAATTCTCTAAAGCATTAGGGACTCAATTTATAAGCCAAGCCCTCAATCTTGAGGTTGGCCCTTATTAAATTTATTTCTGGAATGGTAAAGCTAAGCTTACTTATAAACATGCCTAAGAGTCACCCCTAGAGAACCTCTTTTGTTGCTCAGATGTGGCCTCTGTCTCTCTAAGCCAAACTCTGTTTCACCCTTCCCCCTACATAAGACATGACTCCCAGGGATGAGTGTGGTCCTGGCACCAGGGAATGAGAATACCTTCCTGACCAAAAGCAGGAAAAGAAATACAACAAAATAAGATTACAGTGGCTAAGAGATTTCAAATAGAGTTGAGAGGGCATTCTGGAGGTTACTCTTATGCAAGCTTCAGACAACTACTACAAATTGCCATGGCATGCCAAGACCCAATCAACAGTATTTCTGAGAACCCTGAGGAACACCCTGGACTCTATTTCATTTATTAAGTTTATTTTTCAAAACTTAAAACTTCCAGATTGCTCCTTGCCAGATAAGCCCAAAAACTTAGAGGTACCAGTCTCTCCCAGACTATCATGCAGTTGCATTCCCCAACCATATAATGTTGACACCCCTTTTCAACATGAATAAGTTAAAATAGTCATTGCCCAAATATCACTGAAGACTGAGAGAATGATCAAATGAGGAGGAGGAGTTGTAACAAAGAATTTAAGATTTAACAAATGATTATGACTCTTGAGTCATTATATAGTTATTTCTTTTTAGTTTCTAGTTTATTAGAGCAGCCAGAAGGAAATACCTGAAAGTATATTTTGAAATTTGCTCTATAAATACTTCCTGAACTGTACTTTGAAATTTATCACTTTTCTGTAATATGCATTTTATTTCACAATAAAAAATGTTTAAAAATAAAAGGTTATGAGTTCCTGGAAGGTGGGGGAATAGGATAGTCGAGGTCACCCTGCTCCAAGGAGCAGCTACTGAAGGGATGGGAAAGCAACTGGAAGAACGATTCCACGGTGTGAGTGACCTGAGAGGGTCTTCTGCCCCACACAGGGAGGCCATGACTGCAAAAGCTGAAGGGCTGAGAGGCAGAGAACCAGAGCCGCCCAGCTGGTGCAAACAGCATAATGTGCCCCTTTCCAAAAGGAGACCAGAAGCCCTCAGGAAAGCACGGACAGGGATATGGGGACTGGGAAGTAAGCCAAGCCATGTTTCTTCAACGCACTGCCTTCATGTGTGTTGCCCCTGCCCCATGGCTCCCCCTACACCCATCTCCAGCCCCCCCACTGTTCTCCAAGCACCCCCAAATGCCCCCTCCCATCCCCACCTCACACTCCAGCCCCACACGTGTGCACACCTGCCCCAGCCTGACCCACCTCTCCCTCGCAAGTGCACAGTCTCTCCCCACCCCTCCTGAGACCCGCACATGGGTCTCCCCTTCCCTGCCCCTTGTAGGTGGTCACCTGCATGCCCAGGCCACACCTGCCTCAGCCATACAGTCTCATGACCCCACTCCGCACTCAACCTGAGCTCTGCCCACATGTTCATCAATATCCTGTTCCACCCCCAGATCTGCACATGCGCGCAGGCACATCTCCGTCACCCACCCCAGCTCTGGGCAGGCACTGACCTGTGCATCTGGGCCACACCTGCCCCCAGTCCATCCACATATCCCAAGCCCACCACCCCTGACCTCTGCACACCAAAGGCTGGGACCCCAGACTCTCACACACACCAGAGGCCCGCCCCCACACCCACCCAGGGACACAGACACATCCTCCCCACTAGGCACTCACGCATCCCTGCACTGACCTCTTGATCCCTGCACCCCAACAGCCTGGCCCGAGCACATGCACACCCTTGCTCCACCCCCAGCACAAGCACCCTGCTCCCACACCTGGCAGGTGCTTGTGTGTGCATCTGTGCTCTATAGACCCTACCCTGCACACACATGCACCCTGCTCCAAACACCTCCACACCTGCACACACACTCCACCCAGCTGACATCACCCATCCCTGGCCCACATCCTGTATCTCCCCCTACCTGTGCCCCGCTCCTACAGACTTGCATCCCCCTGGGTCCCTGCCCCTGCACAAGGATGTTCTTAAGCCCCAACATCCCTGTGTCCTGAATTCTGTGTCCCATATCCCATTCCCTGATACCCACAACCTCATGTTCAACCCACCCACCCACATTCTGCCACACACCGGCCCCCATGTGTCTGCACAGTCCCACATCCACCTCTTGTCATGCCCTACCTCATTTTACCCTGATCCTGTGCTACAAGGCCTGCCTGAACCACACCTCGCCCCCATGGCTCACACACCACACCTCCATAACCCCACATCTCACACCCATGCTCACAGGAACCAGCATAGCATCCCCATCCCAAGAGTACACCTGCACAACACTCCTCACCACACTGTTGTGCCCCACCCTGTGCCCTGCATCCTGTTCCACATCCATCCCACAAATACAAAGCTTTAGACACTGAAGAAAATCAACTTCCAACATAACCCTATCAAGATATTTACATGCCTCGAAGACAGGAGATCACTTGGCATATCAAGATGCAGACAGATATAGCCCAACCTAATGACCAAATTAAAATACAAGAGGAGACACAGACATTGGCACAAATAATCAAAGATATTCATGCAACGCTACTAAATAAAATCAGTGGGATGGTTAATGTCATAAAGGGGATCAAGAAAACACTAGAAGGGCACAAAGATGAATTTGAAAGAATAAATAGAAAAATAGCAAAATCACAGAGATTAAGGATGCTGTAGACCAAATAAAAATCATGCTAGAGGCACACAACACCAGATTTGAAGAGACAGAAGAAAGAATAAGCAAACTAGAAGACAGCAAAACTGATTTCAAACAAAATAACAAATGACCAAAAAAAAAAAAGGAAAAATTTGAATTGGATCTCAGGAAATGATGGACAAAACAAAGCACACAAATATAAGAATCATTGGTTTTCCAGAAGGAGAAGAAAAGAGTAAAGGGCTAAGAAGATTATTTCAAGATATAATGGGAAGAAAACTTCCCAACACTTATATAGGACATAAATATGCAAATCAAAGAAGCTCAACAAACTCCAAATAGAATAAAATCAAATAGGCCTTCCCCAAGACACATACTAATCAGTCTGTCAAATTTTGAAGAGAAGCAGAAAATCCTGAAAGGAGCAAGAGAAAAACAATTTACCACATACAAGGGAAACCATAAACGGCTAAGTCAAACTACTCAACAAGCACCATGGAAGCAAGAAGGCAGTAGTATGATATACTCAAGATTCTGGAAGAGAAAGACTCCAGCCAAGAATTCTTTGCCCTGCCAAATTGTCCTACAGAGCTGAAGGACAGATTTAAATTTTCACAGATAAACAAATCCTGAGAGAATTTGTCAACAGGAAACCAGCACTACAAGAAATACTAAAGGGAGATAGTATTGGAAAAAAATAAAGACAGGAGAGGGAGGTCTGGAGGAGGGCACAGAATTGAAGAGTACCAGTAGAGGTAACTTAAGGATAAAAAGATAAAGAAGGAAAAGTATATAGAGATCTGAAAATAAAAGCCAAAGATAAGATGGTGGATTCAAGAAACACCTTTACAGTAATAGCTTTGAATGCTAATGAACTAAGCTTACCAATTAAAAAATACAGATTGACAGAATGGATTAAGAAATATAATCCATTTATATGTTGCTTACATGATACTCATCTTAGATACAAGAATACAAATAGATTGAAAGTGAAAGGACATAGGAGAAAAAGAAAAAAAAGGAAACTGAAAGGATGGAAAATGAAGTTCCATGCAAGCTGTAACCAAAAGAAAGTAGGAACAGCTATAATAATATCATACAAAATAGACTTTAAATGTAAGACACCATAATAGGCCAAGAAGGGCACTATATATTTATAAAAGGAGCAATTCAACAAGAAGAAATAACAATCATAAATGTTTATGCTCCCAATCAAGGAGCTCCAAAGTACATGAGACAGACATTGGCAAAATTGAAAGGAGCAATAGACTTTTCAACAGTAATAGTAAGAGATTCAATATACCACTGTCCTTCATAGATAGGTCAACCAGTCAGAGGATCAACAAGGAAGTAGAGAACTTAAACAATTTGATAAATGAATTAGACCTAATAGACAAATATAAGTCATTACACTCTAAAACCCCAGGATATACATTCTACTCTAGTGCTCATGGAACATTCTCCAGGATAGACATATGCTGGGGCACAGAACGGGTCTTTATAAATTTAAAAACATTGAAATTATTGAAAGCACTTTCTCTGATCACAATGGATTGAAGCTGGAAATCAATAACCACCAAAGAATGAGAACTTTCCCAAATATATGGAAATTAAATAACACACTCTTAAACAACCAATGGGTCAAAGAAGAAATTGCTAGAGAAATTGGAGGCTATCTGGAAATGGATGAAAATGAGAATAAAACGTATCTTACAGGATGTGGCCAAGGCTGTGTTGAGAGGGAAATTTACTGCCTTAAATGCCTATATTAAAAAAGAAGAAAAAGCAAAAGTCGAGGGCTTAACTGCCCACCTGGAGGAACTTGAGAAAGAACAGCAAACTAGCCCCAAAGCAAATAGAAGAAGAGAAATAACAAAGATTAAAGTTGAATTAAATGAATTGGAGAACAAAAGAACAACAGAAAGAATCAATAAAATCAAAAGTTGGTTCTATTAGAAAATTAATAGAATTAATGGACCATTAGCAAGGCTGACAAAGAAAAAAAAGGGAGGCTGCAAATAAACAAAATCAGAAATGAGAGGGGGTCATTACCACAGACCCTGAAGAAATAAAAAACATCATAAGGAGATACTATGGACAATTATATGCCAACAAACTAGGCAATTTTGATGAAATGGACAAATTTCTGGAAACCCATGAAAAAGCTATATTCTCAAGATGAAATAGAGATCTCAACAAATAATCACAAGTAAAGAAATTCTATAAGTCATCAAAAATCTTCCTACAAAGAAAAACCCAGGGCCACATGGCTTCACAGTGGAATTTTATCAAACATTCCAAAAAGAACTAACACCAATCATACTCAAACTTTTTCAAAAAATTGAGCAAAAAGGAACACTACCTAACTCATTTTATGAAGCTAACATCACTTTAATGCCAAAATCACACAAATATACCATTAGAAAGATAAAACACAAACCAATATCCTTAATGAGCATAGACACAAAAATTCTCAACAGAATCCTAGCAAATCGAATCCAACAACATACTAAAAGAATTATACACCACGACCAAGTGGGGTGTATACTAGGAATGCAAGAATGGTTCAACACTAGAAAATCAATTAATGTAAGAGAGCATATTAACAAATCGAAAGGGAAAAATCACATGGTCATCTTGATTAATACTGAAAAAGATTTTGACAATATTCAACATCCTTTTCTGATAAAAACACTTCAAAAGATAGAAATCAAAAGTAATTTCCTCAATACAATTAAGGGCATATATGACAAACCCATACCAACATCATACTCAATGGAGAGAGACTGAAAGCTTTCCTCCTAAGATTGGAAAAGAGACAAGGATGCCCTCTGTCACCATTATTATTCGACATTGTACTAGAAGTTCTAGCTAGAGCAATCAGGCAGGACAAAGAAAAAAAAAGGATCCAAATTGGAAACAAAGAAATAAAACTTTCATTAATGCAGATGCCATGATACTAGGAAAATCATGAGGAAATCAACAAGTATGTTATGTGAGCTTAATAAATAAGTTCACAAGGTGGCAAGATATAAAATTAATGTGCAAAACTCAGTAATATTTCAGTACACAATCAATGACCTAACTGAGGAATCAATTAAGGAAAAAATTCCATTCAAAATAGCGACTAAAAAAATCAAGTATCCAGGAATGAACTTAACTAGGGATGTAAAGGACTTGTACACAGAAAACTACATAACATTGCTAAAAGAAACCAAAGGAGATCTAAATAGGTGGAAAGACATTCCCTGCTCATGAATAGGAAGGCTAAATATAGTTAAGATGTCAATTCTCCCCAAATTGATCTACAGATTCAACACAGTATCAATCAAAATTCCAGCAACCTACTTTGAAGACTTGGAAAAGCCAATTACCAAATTCATGTGGAAGAGAAAGAGACCCCGAATAGCTAAAAGCATCCTAAAAATGAAGAACAAAGTGGGAGGATTAACATTCCTTGGATTTAAAAGTTATTATAAAGTCACAGTGGTCAAAATAGCATGGTGCTGGCACAAAGATAGAAATATTTACCAATGGAATCAAATTGAGAGTGCAGAAATAGACCACCAAATCTATGTCAACTTTGACAAAGCCCCCAAATCCTCTGAACTGGGACAAAATAGTCTTTTTAATAACTGGGCATGAGAGAACTGGATATCAATAGCCAAAAGAATGAAAGGGAGCACTTACTTTATGCCCTATCAAAAATTAACTGAAAATGAATCAAACACCTAAATATAAGAACCAGCATCATAAAGCTCCTAGAAGAAAGTGCAGAGAAACTTCTACAATGCCTAGTAACAGGAGATAACTTCCCAAACTTTATGCCCAAAGTACAAGCAACAAAAGAAAAAATAGATAAATGGGAATGCCTCAAAATCAAATGCTTTTGCACTTCAAAAGACTTTGTCAAAAAGGTAAAGAGGCAGCCAACTCAATGGGAGAAAGTATTTGGAAAGCATACATCAGATGAAGTTTTGATATCCTGTATACATAAAGAAACCATACAACTCAATAACAAAAGAACAAACTACCCAATCATAAAATGTGCTAAAGCTATGAATAGGCATTTTTCTGAAACATAAATGCAGGTGGCTAGAAATTACATGAAGAGATTCTCATTTTCATTGGCTGTAAGATGCTCATTTTCAAATGCAGATTAAGACTACAATGAGATATCACCACATACCTAAAGATGACTGCTATTAAACAAACAGGAAACTACAAATGTTGGAGAGGATGTGGAGAAATTGGGATACTTATACACTGCTGGTGGAAATGAATAATGGTATAGCCACTAGAAAACACAGTTTGGTGGTTCCTTAGGAAACTAAATATCAAGTTGCCCTATGACCTGGCAATACCACTACTTGGTATATACCCAGAAGAGCTGAAAGCAGTGAAACACACAGACATTTGCACACCAATGTTCATAGCGGCATTATTCAGAATTACCAAAAGATGGAAACAATGCAAGTGCCCATCAATAGACAGTAGATTAACAAAATGTGGTGTATACATACACTGGAATATTATGCAGCAGTAAGATGAAATGACATCCTAAAGCACATGACAAGATGGATGAACCTCGAGGACATAGTTCCAAATAAACGAGACACAAAAAGATAGATATTCTGTGACTCCACTTTTATGACCATGGTAAAGGTAAACTCAGAGGCTTATAATGCAGAATATAGGGGACTTAGAGATACATAAAAGCTATAGGTGAGTAAACGGTTAGCTAATGAGGTTGAACTTAAAAGTGAGGGAATAGATAGAAGTGAAGACAGTTCACTAGTGGGTCTGTAAGTAATATTAACATATTGAAGGTGAACATGATTGAAAGGGGTTGTATAGTTCCATGTGTCCCACTGATTAATACTTCAAATGTAAACAAGTTCTTGCATGAACTACTGCAAAGGTATGATTCTTGTGCAAAGAGTGTATAATTCAGTGTATAGGAGGAAAACTATTGCATGCTATGGGTTACGTTTAACAGGAAAACGTCATCAGTACCACAGCAATACCAGTGGTAAACAATGGAGTGAGGGACAATAGTTAAGGGGAGGTTTAGATGTCCTATTTGGTGAGGGTGCGTTTATTTATATTCCTCTTGGGAACAATGAAATTATCTAAAATTGAGAGTGCTGACTTTGGATGTTATGTATGATGCCTAATGAATGGAGGTGGCTAAAGGATGCACTGACTGAGAAGTAGAGTGGCAAACGATGCTGTATACTTATGAAAGAATGTTGTGCTGCTAAAAGAAGGAACGAAGTTGTGCGGCATGCAACACTGTGAATGAACCTGTGGGACACTTGGTGAGGCAAAATAAGCCAGAAACAAAACAGCAATCATGGTGTGGTCTCCTTTAAGAAATACTTATAAGAAAACTGGGCCTAGATTGCAAGCTCTGTGGCAGTCATATTTAATTCAGAGTGCTAATTATTAATTCCGGATTTTGAGAGGCTATTATATATATATACATATATATATATGTATATATATATAACCTGGTATTTAGAGATAAAAATGAAACCAATCATGTCTGCATGAAGGTAATTCAGAATACAGGAGTGAGGAAGACATTGTCTATATTTTAGAACCTCATCTACTCTTTGAGACCAAAAGAAGAATGGTTTATTTTGTCCAGTATCTGATTTTCTGTAGCAAATAATCTAACTCAGCCTGCCTGGATGGAACATTTAAACAATCCAAACACAGGGAGCCCAGAATAAAAATGAGGGCCTTTAATCCTGCATAGCTTAATGCAATGCCTGACTACATCCCAGAGTATATTAAGCAGATAATCAAAAGTATTGACACAGTCCCTTGATGGATGGAAGAAAAATTATGGAACTATTAAAGTTTATCACTGGGGAACCCCTGATACTGTGTATCATGGTCAGGTTCATGTGTCAACTTGGCCAAGTGGTGGTACCTGTTTGTCTGGTTGGGCAAGTGCTGGTCTGTTTGTTGCTATGAGAACATTTCATAGGATTAGGTCATGATCACGGTGCTGCATCCACAGCTGATTCCATTTGTAATCAGCCAAAGGGAGTGTCTTCTGCAATGAGTGATCCTTAATCTAATCACTGGAAGCCTTTTAAGGAGGATTCAGAAGAGACAGGCTCTCTTCCTGCTTTGGCCAGGGATACTCTCCTGTGGAGTTCATCCAGACCCTCCATTGGAATCATCAGCTTTCTAGCCTTCCTGACAGATTTTGGACTCTTGTTCCCATGAATATGTGAGACACTTTTATAAATTTCATATTTACGAATATTTCCTGTTGATTCTGTTCCTCTAGAGAACCCTAACTAATATAACTTGGTACAAGGAGTGGTTCTTAAGAAACAAAATCTTAAAAATGGGTTTTTATGAATGGTTTTCTACTGTGACTGGACTCAAAGGCACTGAGGACTCTGATTCCCATAATAAGAATGATGCTGTTAATCCATGGAGTGAGTTGGCAAAAGAGATAGAGAAAATATCACCATTCAATTTTTCTAATGCTTCACTTGTACAAAGTCAGGCTCTGAGGGATAATGTTTTTGACACTTTTATGGAGCTTTCTGGAAATAAGAGGTATAAAGATGTTGGCTGGTTGTTATTAGATACACTGGATACATTAATGAGTGAAAGGGATGGACTTAAGGCTTCAAATGAGAAGCTTAAGCATCATCTGACAGATGTAGAAGTTTATATGAGTGTACTGAAGGAAAATCTTATTTCCCATAGCTGTAGACTTGAGATCTTTGAAAATCAGACTCAGAATCTTATTGTCAGAATAGCAACTTTACAATGTAAACTGAAATTTCAATCTTACATGGTGTCTGCCATTAAAGTGAGGGCATTGGTTGAAAAGGACTGGGACCCTGAAAAATGGGATGGTGACATATGGATTGATAATGATGTTGGGGGCGAGGTTGAAACCCTAGGCCATGCTGAGTCTTCTCTAGATCACCCTGTAATAGTCTGCCCTGAGGACATAGCCACCCCACCTCCAGCTGCCTTGAGGAGATGGCCACCCAACCTCCACTTGAAGAGATAAGCCTTAGAGTGATTAATCCTGTTTTACCAGACAAAACTGCAAATGAAGGCCTTGAAGCAAATGGCTTGGAAGATATTTCTAATTCTTTTCATGATCCACCCCCACCACCCCTCATTTCTTCCAGACCTATAACTAGATAAAAGTCCCAACAGGCCCCTAAAGGTGAGGTACAAAGTATCACACATGAGGAGGTACATTATACTTCAAAAGAACTGTTTGAGTTTTCCAACTTATATAGACAGAAATCAGGGGAATATGTGTGACAATGGATTTTGAGAGTGTGGGATAATGGTGGGAGGAATATAAGGTTGAATCAGGCTGAATTTATTGATATGGGGCCATTAAGTAGAGAAATTCTGCATTCAATGTTATAGCCTGAGGGGTTAGAAAAGGTATTAACAGTTTGTTTGGATGGTTGGTTGAAACATGGATCAAAAGGTGGCCGACATTACCTGAGGTTGAAATGTTAAAACTGCCCTAGTATAATGTAGATGAAGGGATCAATGGCTTAGAGAGATTGGAATATTAGAGTGGATTTATCATGGAACGCTGCTCTTACACCCCAGGAATGTCCGGAGGATGCACCTTTTACCAGAACAGTGAGAAATAAATTTGTGAGACTAGCGCCATCATCCCTGAAGAGCTCTGTAGTTGCACTTCTCTGTAGGTCAGATATTACTGTGGGAACTGCTGTTATTGAGCTGGAATCCTTAAAAACAATGGGGATCATGGGATCCCGAGTTGACAGAATCCAGGTGGCAACACTTAATCACTAACAACAGGGTGGATGTGGCTATTATAATAGACAGCAGACTCAAAGCAGGAGTCAAAATAATCTGACTCACAGAGATTTGTGGTGTTGGCTAGTAAATCTTGGGGTACCTAGAAATAAAATAGATGGGCAGTCTACTAAATTCTTTTTTGAGCTGTATAAAAAAAGAGTTCTAGGAAAAGTGAACAGAAGTCTAACTTGAATTACAAAAACGGAGTCACGGCCTCTTAATAAATTTCTAGACTTGAGACAGTTTATTCCAGAGCCCCTTGAATGAAGGGGAGGCCAGGTCCCTTTGGGGGAGAACCCTGTTACACTGCCACAAATTTATACTCTTAATCTTCCTCCAAACCTTCCTCAAGGAGACCAACGGCCTTTTACCAGGGTAACTGTGCACTGGTGAAAAAGAAATGATCAAATATTTATGGGATTATTAGACACTGGTTCAGAAGTGACATTAATTCCAGGGGACCCAAAATGTCACTATGGTATATCAGTCAGAGTGGGGGCTTATGGAGGCAAGGTGATTATGCAGTTTTAGCTCAGGCCCATCTCACAGTGGGTCCAGTGGGCCCCTGGACCCATTCTGTAGTTATTTCCTCAATTCCAGAGTGTGTAACTGGAATAGACATACTGAGCAACTGGCAGAATCCCCACATTGGCTCTCTAACTCATGCAGTGAGTAATATTATGGTTGGAAAGGCCAAGTGAGGCTATTAGAACTGCCTCTACCTAGCAAAATAGTAAATCAGAAGCATTACTGGATTCCTGGAGGAATTGCAGAAATTACTGCCACTCTTAAGGACTTGAAGGATACAGGGGTGGTGATTCTCACCACATCCCCATTCAACTCTCTTATTTCACCTATGCAGAAAATAGATGGGTCTTGGAGGATGACAGTGGATTATTGTAAGCTCAACCAGGTGGTAACTCCAATTGCAGCTGCTGTTCCAGATGTAGTATCATTGCTTGAGTAAATCAATATATCCCCTGGTACCTGGTAAGCAGCTATTGATCTGGTAAATGCTTTTTTCTCAATAGCTGTTAGTAAGGACCACCAGAAACAGTTTGCTTTTAGCTGGCAAGGTCAGCGATATACTTCCACTGTCCTATCTCAGGGTTATATCAACTCTAGCCCTATGTTATAATCTTGTCCTCAGGGACCTTGATCGTTTCTGCCTCTCACAAGGCATCACACTGGTCCATTATACTGATGATATCATGTTGATTAGACCTAGTGAGCAAGAAGTAGCAACTACTTTAGACTTACTGTTAAGGCATGTGTGTGTCAGAGGATGGGAGATAAATCCAAAAAAAATACATGGGTTCTTATACCTCAGTGAAATTTCTAGGTGTCCAGCGGTCTAGGGCATATGTCGAGATACTCCTTCTAAGGTGAAGAATTAGTTGCTGCATCTGGCCTGATCAAAAAAGAGGCACAATGCCAAGTTGGTCTCTTTGGATTTTGGTGACAAATTCCTCATTTGGGTGTGCTACTCTGGCCCATTTATCCAGTGACCAGAAAAGCTGCTAATTTTGAGCAGGAACCTGATCAAGAGGAGGCTCTGTGACAGGTCCAGGCTGCTGTACAAGCTGCTCTGCCACTTGGGCCGTATGATCCAGCAGATCCAGTGGTGCTGGAAGTGTCAGTGGCAAATAGAGATGCTGTTTGGAGCTTTTAGCAAGCCCCTATATGAGAATCACAATGCAGACCTTTAGGATTTTGGAGCAAAGCCTTACCATCTGCTGCAGATAACTACTCTCCTTTTGAGAAACAGCTATTGGCCTGTTACTGGGCCTTAGTAGAGACTGAACGTTTAACCATGGGCCGCCAAGTTATCATAAGACCTGAGTTGCTTATCATGAGCTGCGTGTTGTATGACCCAGCAACCTTAAAGTCGGGTGTGCACAGCAGCATTCTATCATAAAATAGAAATGGTATATATGAGATAAGGCCAGAGCAGGTCCTGAAGGCACAAGTAAGTTATATGAGGAAGTGGCCCAAATGCCCATGGTCTCCACTCTTGCCACGTTACCTTCTCTTTCCCAGAACAGAGCTATGGCCTCTTGGAGATTCCCTTACAGTGAATTGACTGAGGTAGAGAAAACTTGGGCCTGGTTTACAGATGGTTCAGCACAATATGCAGGTACCACCCAAAAGTGGACAGTTGCAGCACTACAACCCCTTTCTGGGGTGTCCTTGAAGGACAGTGGTGAGGGGAAATCCTCCCAGTGGGCAGAACTTTGAGCAGTGCACCTGGTTGTTCATTTTGCTTGGAAGGAAAACTGGCCAGAGGTGCATTTGTATACTGACTCATGGGCTGTTGCTAATGGTTTGGCTGGATGGTCAGGGACTTGGAAAGACCATCATTGGAAAATTGGTGACAAAGAGGTCTGGGGAAGAAGTATGTGGATAGACCTTTATGAGTGGGCTAAAAACATGAAGCTATTTGTGTCCCATGTGAATGCACACCAGAGGGTGACTTCAGCAGAGTAAGGTTTTAACAATCAATTGGATAAGATGTCCTGTTCTGTGGATACCAGTCAGCCACTTTCCCCAGCTACTCCTGTAATTGACCGATGGGCTCATGAACAAAGTGGTCATGGTGGTAGGGATGGAGGTCATGTAAGTTCTGCCCACTGGGAGGATTTCCCCTCACCAATGTCCTTCAAGGACACCCCAGAAAGGGGTTGTAATACTGCAGCAGTCCACTTTCAGGTGGTACCTGCATATTGTGCTGAATCATCTGAGCAACCAGGCCCAAGTTTTCTATTCCTCAGTCAATTCATTGTAAGGGACTCCCCAAGAGGCCATAGTTCTGGTGTGGAAAAGAGAAGGTAACGTGGCAACATGGACTTCTACTCACCAAGACTGACCTGGCTACAGCCATTGCTGAGTGCCCAATCTGCCAGCAGCAGAGACCCACACTCAGCCCCCGATATGGCACCATTCCCTGAGGTGTCCAGCCAGCTACATGGTGGCAGGTTGATTACATTGGACCACTCCCTTCACAGAAGGAGCAGCACTTTGTTCTAAGTGGAATAGACACACACTCTGGATATGAGTTTGCTTTCCCTGCACACAATGCTTCTTCTAAAACTACCATCCGTGGGCTTATAGAATGCCTTATCCATCATCATGGTATCCCATATAGCATTGCTTCTGATCAAGGAACACACTTCACAGCAAATGAAGTGTGGGAATGAGCACAAGCTCATGGAATTCTCAGGTCTTACCATGTTCCCCATCATCCAGAAGCAGCTGGATTGATAGAACAGTGTAATGGCCTTCTGAAAATCAATTACAGTGGCAACTAAGTAGCAATACCTTGAAAGGCTAGGGTAATTTTCTCCAGGAAGCTGTGTAAGCTCTGAATCAGCATCCGCTGTATAATGGTATTTCTCCCATAGCCAGGATCCATGGGTCCAGGAACCAAAGGGTAGAAACGAGAATGGCACCACTCACTATTGGATAAGATGTCCTGTTCTGTGGATACCAGTCAGCCACTTTCCCCAGCTACTCCTGTAATTGACCGATGGGCTCATGAACAAAGTGGTCATGGTGGTAGGGATGGAGGTCATGTAAGTTCTGCCCACTGGGAGGATTTCCCCTCACCAATGTCCTTCAAGGACACTCCAGAAAGGGGTTGTAATACTGCAGCAGTCCACTTTCAGGTGGTACCTGTATATTGTGCTGAATCATCTGAGCAACCAGGCCCAAGTTTTCTATTCCTCAGTCAATTCATTGTAAGGGACTCCCCAAGAGGCCATAGTTCTGGTGTGGAAAAGAGAAGGTAACGTTCCTAGTAATCCACTAGGAACATTTTTGTCTCCTGTCCCTGTGACTGTGAGCTCTGCTGATCTGCAGGTTTTAGTTCCAAAGGGGAGAGTCCTTCCACCAGGAGAAACAATGATTCCATTGAACTGGAATCTTAGACTGCCACCTGGTCACTTTGGGCTACTTATGCCCCTGGATCAACAAGCCAAGAAGGGGATTACATTATTGCCCAGGGTGATTGACCCTGATTATCAGGGGTAAATAGAGCTGCAACTACACAATGAGGTAAAGAAGAGTTTTCTTGATATGTAGGAGATCCCCTCGGGCTTCTTTTAGTACTACCAACCCCTGTGATTAAAATCAAATGGAAAAGTGCAACAACCCAATCCAGGAAGGACTACCAATGGGTCTGAAGCTTCAAGAATGAGGGTTTGGGTCACCCCACCAGGCAAAGAACCACAGCAGCTGAAGTGCTTGCTGAGGGTAAAGGAAACATGGAATGGGGAGTGGAAGAGGGTAGTGATAAATATGAACTGTGACCATGTGATCAGCTACAGAAATGAGGACTGTAATGCTGTTTTGTTCCTGTTATACTTTTTAAGTTGTAAGATATCAAGTTTAAGAATGAATATTACCCAAGGACTTGCACCCTTTTCTGGAGAAATTTGATGTGTTTCTGGTTGTATGCAGGACAGTTAAGTATTGTTAGGTGAAAGAAAAAATGTGCATTTTATTGTTTTTTATTTAGAAATTAGGCATGGTTTAAGGTGATGTGTATTGCTGCTAAGTTGACAAGGGCTGGACTGTCATGGTCAGGTTCATGTGTCAACTTGGCCAAGTGGCGGTACCTGTCTGTCTGGTTGGGCAAGTGTTGGTCTGTCTTGGGCAATGAGGACATTTCATAGAATAAATCATGATCACATCAGCTGCATCCACAGCTGATTTCATTCGTACTCAGCCAAGGGGGGTGTCTTCTGCAGTGAGTGATGCTTAATCTAATCACTGGAAGTCTTTTAAGGAGGATTCAGAAGAGAAAGGTCCTCTTCCTGCTTCAACTGATGAGCCTCTCCTATGGAGTTAGTCCAGATCCTCCATTGGTATCGTCAGCTTCACAGCCTGCCCTGTGGATTTGGGTTCTATGTTCCCATGGTTACATGAGACACTTTTATAAATTTTATATTTACAAATGTTTCCTGTTGATCTTGTTTCTCTAGAGAACCTTAACTAATACACTGTGTCAAACATTAGGGATACCCAAATCAATAAGCCAAACCCTCAATCCTGAGGCTTCCTCTTGTGAAGCTTACATAGATAGTGGAGAAGCTTAGCCTACCCATAGGTATGTCTAAGAGTTACTTCTGGAGGACCTCTTTTGTTGCTCAGATGTGGCTTCACTCTCTCTAAGCCCAACTCTGCAAGTGAAATCATTGCCCTCCCCCTACGTGGGACATGACATCAGGGGTGAGAGTCTCCCTGTGGGAGATGACTCCCAGTGATGAGTCCAGCCCTGGCATAACAATTCCATCCTGATCAAAAAGGGGAAAAGAAGTGTAACAAATAAGGTGTCAGTGACTGAGTTCAAATAGTGTCGAGAGGCTACTCTGGAGACCACTCTTACACATGCTTCTGTTAGACATTGCTTTCTATCAAAATTTGCCAAACCCTAACTCTAACTACTCCTGCCAATCCTAAAGAACACCTAGGGTATTATATAAGATTCTACAAAGGTTCCATGCACTAGGGTAACTTTCCAGAGACCTAAAACTTCCAGATGAGTCTCTAGACCAGATATGTTCTGAAATGCAGAGGACTCAGCCTCTCCAGTACATCAGCTAGTTCCATCCACTTATCCCATATTATTGACAGCCCCTTCCAACATATAAAAGTTTGAATGGGCATAGCCTAAATACTCCTAAACAGTGAGAGAAAGATCAAAGGTGATGGTGGAGTTATACAGAGAAGGTAGGGATTTAACAAATTAGTATGATTACTGAATCATTAAATTGATATTTCTTTTAGTCTCCAGTATTTTAGAGCAGCTAGAAGTAAAAACCGAAAATTGTGGAATTACAACCCATGCCAGACTCTGAAATCTGCTTTACGGCTAATCATTGCAGTGTGCTGTTGCAATCTTTCAGCAACCCTGCGGAATGAAACACACAGACACACGAGACAGACAAGATGACTGCAGCCCCGAAGAGCTTCAGCTGCTTTATTTTATATCCTTTCTCACAGCTCTTTTGCTGACCAAGCCTGCTTTTCAGTATATTACTCCCTACATACAGGAGATAGCTGAAAAGACCTTGGGGCTTAAGAAAAAACAAACATTCTGTTCCTCTCAGACTGTCCTCCAAGTAAGCAGATAACAGTCTCCACAGTTTACTTCCAAGGCCACTCTGAAGCCAGTCACTTCCAATAAATTCTGCAGGTTTTCTATTAACCCTTGGCTCCTACAGTGTGCTTTGAAATGTATTGCCTTTTTGTATATATTTTATTTTTCTCAAAAAAAAAAAAGAAAAAATGGCAATTGTGATGATAAAATGAAAAAGGAAGTGTGATAAAAGTGAAGTGCCTCACTGGGTGGCTATGAAGATTAAATGCTAAGTGATACAAAAAATTAACATTAAAACTTTAAAAAGGGCTTTAACAGTGTCATCTCACTTTCTTTCCCCAGGACATCCCACAGCAATGGGAGAAAATGGATTTCTGACCTGCTGCTAATCCACCATTTCCCAGTCCATCCTCCAATCTTATCAAAAACCCCTTGCCATATACTCTGAATTGTCTTTTGCAATTTGTTTTACAATTCTTTCAACAATCAATTACACAGAAGAGTAAGCCTCCTAATACCTCAGTGACCACCAGGATTTGAACCCATTCAATAGGAAATAAGAACTCCCAGAACAAAACATGCTAACATGGCCATATACTTACACAAGTCTTTTGATAATCGCTTTAACTCGGTTTTTTCCTCCAAAACCATGGTTATTTAAAATGTTTGTTTCATTTTAATGCAAGCATTTAAAGCAGGTTTAATTTTTCTAAGGCAAATTCACATCCTCTTTGGTCAATCATATTCCACACATCAGTAGAGGAAATCCAATAAACATTCCAAAACGCGCTCTCATGAATGCACTTACCAGCCCTTGAGCATGCCACAGAGCTCTATCAGGAAGCCCAGAGTCAAGTCACCACACACCAGATATACGCTCTCATCAATGCACTTACCAGCCCTTGAGCATGCCGCAGAGCTCTATCAGGAAGCCCAGAGTCAAGTCACCACACACCAGATATACGTTCTCATCAATGCACTTACCAGCCCTTGAGCATGCCACAGAGCTCTATCAGGAAGCCTAGAGTCAAGTCACCACACACCAGATAAAGCTAAGGGCCTTCTCCATTCCTTCCCAGCTGAAATGGCATTTCCCGTGCACTGCATGTTCTTATTGACTGGGGTAGTCGTCAAAGGCCGTTTTCAGTAATTCTGGATCGTCTCTCATTTTGGGGCACACCGTGTCCCAGGTATCATAGCGCAGTTTTCTTTTCATGCATCACCTTTCAGATGACATCTTGTCCCACCTAGGGAGACATCACAACATTTTTCCTTCATCTGTTCCATCCTAAGAAACTGCGCCACGGAGAAGATAAATGTGCTCTCTATCTGTGGTTCCTGGACATTAGAGAATAATAATAAGAGTTACACTGCAATGATATCCTGCGGCAGGTGAAGCTTATGATAGAGTATCTATAAACAGCTCCTTGTAGCCTTGCCCTCAACACCACTGCCCACTAGAGTTTAAGGCTTCCAATTCCACAGAGATTAAAATATTCAACAGTTTGTCACTATAAAAGTACAAGCCTCGCTCGTCATTCATGATGGGTATGGTGCTCCGTTTGAGAAGTTGTCCACTTATTTATTCCTCTGCTGTTCTTTCACGCCAGTTTCTAGCCACAGCCAATCACCTGCAACAGGTTCCCATCTAGCTTCCCTACTTGGGCGAGCAAGGCTTTTTTATCCATATAAGTTTCATTTTGGTTTGACTCAGTACCCCATGACCAGCACCTAAAATCTGTAGAATGTCTCACAAGATAGCATCCTTGATCATTAAACCACCAGATATTTTGTTGCCATTAGCCCTTTGCATGTTTGTGAAATTTGAAGAAATTACCCCCCTGAAATCTTGCATGTCCTATGAGCCTGACACTTGAGTATATTCCACCCCAAATTCAGTTCCATCTGGGTATGACATAAGGCTTCTCATGAATACCATTCATACATTCCCAGAGGAAAAATATGAGTAATACTGAGCCACTAAATCATACCCAAATTCATCTCCCTCACGGCTGTTTCTCAGTTCCATGTCTACTCTCCTTAAATGCATTCCTTCTGTTTTCACATATGATATATTCAAAGGGACCAATGAAGTTCTGACATAACCTAGCAGTCAGCAGCAATCTGCTTTCCATCATAAAGACAGCCTGGTAGCATAACATGTCTATTTGCGCACACACAGAAGCTCTGCTATTCAGTATCCTGTGCCTTGCATGATTCACATCTAGTAGTTCTCACAGATTATACAAAAATAAAGCAGATGGTTAGTATAGTTTCTAGTCTATAAAACCTAAAAAAAATCTAAAGGCATAGTTGTCATAAATTGTCATAAAGGTATAGATGACTCATAAATTGAGTCATCATGGCACTACAACTCTTTTATCCAAATAAGACAGAGATTTTAGGCAGAGCTTTCAGACAGCAGGGATCCAGCTCATCTTCTGTGGAGTAAACAGGTCAAAAGGATATTTCCGGAGCTAGCCTTTATTCAGCAATATATCAGGGAGAGATGGCTAAGAGTGCTGTCTCTTATTCCAAAGTAATATCATGGAAATCGCATGTTTGCATTCCTTCCTGATACCATCACCCACCTATGGGCGCCTCTTCTCTGTGTTATAACATCCCACTGTTTCTGTTTATTACAGCTTAGACCCACAGCATTCTCCCCATCATCAGGTTTTCCAGCTCAACCATGCAGTTTACCCATAGGCCTACATGACAGCAACTTGTTAACACTCATCTTTAGAAACACTTTCAGACAAATATCCTATAATTTGATGGGGAAAAAATCACAGGAATTTCTTTCCTTGCCACATGGTATTTGGGCCACATTCACAGTCATCCTCAAGTTATCTACATGAGGTAAAGATTTTACCCACCATAAAATATCTTAGAAACACATATTGACAAAATTAATTGCATGGATATTATGTTTTGGGCATCAGTATTGCCTTTTTTGAGTACACATAAATTTAAGGCCATAACTGTGCTCATTCAATCAGGCAATGCAAAAGAAAAATTTGTGAGGTGATAAAGGTAAAAAGCCGTGTAATTCCATCCTGCCTCATCTCCCAATTTTATTCCATTGATCCCAAAATGCTTCCATTTCACAAGCTTGGGTATTTGAAGGACTCAAAAGACTGTGGTGAACTTACTCAGGTGAGGCTTTTATTTTAAGGCAAAGGGTAGTTGGCAAGAAGAGAAACAAAGTACCGGCTAGCAATGAAGTTCCAAGAGACACCGAGGCACAATATTCACAGGGTTCTTACACAAACAAGACTTGTCTCCAGTTGAACCACCCGTACCACATGATGAATCTTCATTTGAAGAGGCTCAAGGTGTGGTTTCCCAGTGGGGTAGTTGTGTTGCTGTAAAACCACTTATGTCAGATGAAAATCAGCAGTAACAAAACTCGCCCTTGGGATTACCATGGGAGATTTGACTTTAAATCACATCAAAAGTCCTAAAGAATTAAAATAAATAAAATAAGAGGATAACAAAAGAATTAAAGAAAAAGAATTTTTAAAAAAATCCATTGCCCTATGCCAGCCAAGGGTGAAAAGCAGGTATATGCAGAGATAAGGATAAAGCTTTCCCTTTAAGCTGTAAAATGATACTTTCCTATATAAACCACCCACTGAGAGAGTCAAACCTTAATTTTAAATCACTAATCATTAATTTTATACCATGGATAGAACACAAAATCAAATGGACTACCATCAAAATGCTAATAATTTGTACCATTAAATAAGGTATGGGAATTGCTGTAAAGAAGTGTTTCAGTTTGCCAACCATTGCAGCACAAGCTTGCTCCTATCGTGCACGCGTTTGTCAACTCCATATTCCCTTCTCACCATTAAATCTGAACTTAATGAAAGATATGAATAGATGGGTTTAATGTAACAATTAAGTGATTCTTAACTAAGATTAGTTCCTCCTCTGACCAACAGATGGCACTGGACGAGCATCATGTGGAAGATTTCATTCAATTTCCCAACACATTTGACCATCAGTACACAAATTATCCAATTTTGTGTTTTCGTACGTTTTGATGAGAAAGTAAAATTAATCCTACCAATGATAGGATTACTACTTGGTGTAATACACACCAAATATTTTGTTGAATATATATTGCTTAAATAGGATTAGAGTATATATTTGGGGCCCCCAACATTGAGTTACTCGGGAAACGTCATTTGAGCATTAGTTACCCCCACATGCACTTCAGCTTTTGCTCTCCCAGCAAACACTGAGCTCATGGGCCACGTGGTCAATATTGAAATGGCATTCATTTCTGTTAGCTGTATTCTTTTCTTTGATTATTGTCTTAGAGTTGCAAAAATATGATCAATAAGCATAAAATAATATGATAAATCAGGAATGCAGCAGATAGTGTGAATCCATAGTATCTTAGTTCCTGTCTCAACACATCATCACTTGGATTAATAATTGCCCAGTGACCTTTGGCTCTGTGGTTGAATGAAGTCCTTTGAGAGAATCCAGGAGGCAATATTTCCCACACAGTCTTTCCCCAAAGAAGTATTTTGTAAAGGAAATAAACCATAAAATGAAGCCAGAAGACAAAACAGAATTAGAATTACTCGAATCTGAACCCACAAGATGAAGTCCTGGGGGTACATCTCACAGACAGCTCCAGACGAATTCTTCTTAAGCTGACGGGGCCCATCCTGACCTTCACGAGCCTGTGAAGGGGCCTCCTGTGTTGGAAGAAGAGTTTCAACCTTACAGACAGCTGTTAGTATACTTGTGATAGTATTTTTCTCTATTTTTTACCCTCTCATGACTGAAATAAGCCAGACACAAAAGGTCAAAATGGTATGAACTCACTAACATGAATAGTTAGAATAAGCAAACTCATAGAGTCAGAGTCCAAACCACAAGTTCTCGGGGGCTGGGATGGGGGCAGGGAGTGGGAGGATAATGTTGAAAATGTAGAGTTTCTGTTTGGGTAGATTGTAAAATATAGTTTCTGTTTGGGTGGTGGTGATGATAGCACAAAACTGTGAGTGTAACTAACAGGACTGAACTAGTAAGTGAATGTAGTTAAAAGATGAGACTTTAGCCATTCAAGAATAAAATTTTTAAAATCAACACAGGACTGTGCAGCACACTGACTTCTACTGTGAACAAATAAATGATAATTAATAGTACAATTATAAAAATGTGCTTTTGTGAATCATAACAAGTGTATCACACCAATGAAATGTGTTAATAATAGGGTAACATGTAGGAACTGCGTATTTTATCTATTTTATGCATGATATTTCTGACACTGCTCTAATAAAAACTTTTTAATTAAGCTTTTCCAGGAGACTTCCACCAGGTGTTCTCTCTTGTCTAACTCGCTGGAATTGTGTCACCTGCCTACCCTGAATCAAGCGGTGGAAGGAGAGTCCATTACCATAGTTAGGCTAGTTAAGATTCACAGCTACTGCCTGGGAATGGACCAGCTTCACCCAGACACATGGCCACCTGGCTTTGCTCACACATCCTGCAGCAAGTTCGCTTAGAAGACGGGAATGTGTGCGTCCACGGTCTCGAGGCTGGGAAAAACTCCAAAGCAAGTGTCAGGATGACCGTCCTCCTGAAGTCTGGGGTTCTGAGCTGGCTGCCGCAGGCCTTGGCTCTGGGCACCTTTGTCGCCGGGAACGTCATGCAGAAGCTGCTCCTGGCTCTGCTTCCTTCTGGGTTCTATTGAATTTCAGCTTCTTGCTTCCTGCGGCTTTCTCTCTGTCTGAACTTCCTTCTGCTTACACAGGACTCCAGTAACAGGATTAAGACCCATGAGGGAGGTGGGCCATGCCCTAACTGAAGCCACCTCATCCAAATGCCCTACCTGCAGTGGGTCCACAGCGACAGGCACGCACGACATTTCAGAACATGTTCTCGTGGGACACATCCAAATCCAAACCACGACGTCCTTCTCCATCCACTACTTCGATCTTCACAGCAACCTTATAAGGTAATACGAGGTAGCATCATGATATAAGGTAATATTAATATATTATATAAGGTAATAGATATAAATATATTATGTTATCTCCACTTTCAAAAGAGGAAAGTGAAGCACAGAGAAGTTTAATGAATTGTTCAACATGACACAGATTGGTTAGGAGTTAATATATGAAAACATTATAATAATGGTGCATCATTTCTCTCAGTTTTAAATCAGAAAGTGCTCTACAAGTATTTTCTATTCATAGTGTACTGGGTGATAGACATGCTATTTATTTCATTTAAGGCTGTTTTACAAGATCACGTGAGTTAATTGACATGCAGGAATCATGTAGCACGTAGAAGAATTGGGAATCAGATCCAGGATGATGTATTGAGTGTATTATTTCTCTAAGGCACTACCATGTACCATTGTGGACAGATATCCAGGGTCCTAAGTCATAATTCCTTTCAAACAACCGGCATCAGGAGTTCCAAGAATCACATCCATTTCATTGTCCTTAGGTCGGTTCCCAGGAAGGGGCTGCAGGCAGGAAAGGAAAGTCTATGTTTCTTTTCCTCTTTGCCTCTCCTTCCTGCTCAGTGCCACACACTGGTTCTGTGAGGAGAAAGTCCTGCCAGCCTTGAAATAAAACCAAAGCTCCCAAACATCCCAGAGCCTCCCCTTCCTCTCCTATTACACACAGTGAGATAGACACATCTGTAAGGATCAATAACATGATGAGACTCTGGATTGGAAATCAGGTAAGGCTGAATTTAATTCTGAGCACAACCAATTACCAGCTTTCGGTCCTTAACCAAACGATGCTCAAAGTGAGCATCAAATTCCTATCCATAAAATGGAAATATCAATAGATCCTTTATGAGGCTTATGTGAGAATCAGGTGAGAAACCAGAATTAGCAGAGTGTTTACTACAGAGAAAGGTCTCAATACTGTTTAGTTTTCCTTGTATTCATGTTGGCTCTTTCTCCTATGACAACATTTTCAGCGAATTTCCACTTCACTGTCAGGTATTTTAGTGGCAAGATACTCATTGAAAGATTTTAAAATTATAATGACTTGTAAATCAGTATTCAGTTCTGGAAACTTGCCCTTTTTGTATTTGTATTTGCCCAAATTCCTATCAAACATAAAAGAAAACAAGACAAACTACATGTATGAATTGAGATCATTCTTTGCAGAAACCTGGCTTGGTCCCACATGAGCCCTGCTCTGCTGTGCAGAAGATGATAAATGCAACAATGAGTCTGCACATTGTTCTAAGCATGATACAGGCATTATCACTGATAACCCACAAAGGCCCTATGAATTATAAATGATAACTGCACAAAAGTCCCATTTTCATCCCTACTGTATAGATGTGGAAACTGAGTTATAAAGAGGTAGAGCAACTTGCCCAAGTTTGCTTAGTGACTAAGAAGATGCTGTATAGTTTATTGTACTAGAAAGTGCTTGCTCATAGGAATGACTCAGATTTTTGACATGAGATAGCAGTATCTCTAGTCTGCATGTGTCAGTTCTCAGGGCATCAATAGTAGAAGAGCAGTTTTGCGTTAACCTATATTTTTCACTTGCTCAGTCATCTCTATAGCTCTTTGAGACAGGTATTATTAGGATTGCTTTTTAGACTCTGATTAGTGCATGCACCACGCTTCCATGACTAGTACATTTGTGCTTTCTGTCCCAGACTCCGTGATCACTTCCAAATCACAGCTGTAGAGAGGCTGCTAATCCATCCTATCAGGTTTTCCCCCAGCCTTGGTCACAGATGCTACAGCCACAAGAGAGTAAAGAACCAATTGGTTCTGCTACCATTTGCCTGAAACTGCTAATTACAATCTTCCAAAAATTGAAAGTTCAGAACACTCTTACCTAGTTCTGTTGAGGTAATATACATTTCCCTGAAATCACAGTTGAAAATGCCGATAAGCACCAACCATAAGGATACCTGAGCCTGGGTCACCACATCCATATAACAAGCTTCAAACGACAGATGCCGTTGGTGCCAACTTTCCAACCCAGTTGTGTCCAGTATCCCAACAAGGGCCAAAGGTGCTAGCTCCAGGCTAATATGGACTTTCTTAAGAAAAAGTCTAAAAGAGTTGACTTCAGGACCTGCTACTCCAGGGATACTATTTTGTTGCTGATTTCATGATGCTGGCAGTCCCTACTTTTTATGCTTTAACATAAGTTTCTGTTTTTAGGGCTTTAAATCAGGTTATAACTCATCCCAAGGTGCTTTTATAAGCTCCACAAAGACCTGAGTCATGCACCCACTGAAGGTGATAGTTTTCTTTTTGGTGAGTAAATCAAATGTCATTTTGGACATTTGATTTACTGATAAAAGAGATGGAGCCATCCAGAAAGGACAAGAAAGACAAGAAAGAGGGCGGGAAAACAGGCAGCTCAGAACTTCCTTTCCTGTCTTTGGCAGCTATGCTGGTGACGTGCCTAAGAAGGATCTGAGCATCTTTGACTTTGGCATTTCTCACCTCTACATTTCTGGGGTAAAGACTAAAGGGGCTAACATGGGTGCTACTACAATATAAAACATGGCAACCCCTTCACCAATGGGGATGGCGATCATGGGTCAAAGGTGCACAGATAATCAGGGCACAAGGAATAAAATGGCTACAATCATATGGGAAGCACAGATGGGGAGAGCCCTCTGCCGCCTTCAGAGTCTGAGTTCTGAGGAGCAAAGGATGAGGACACAGGAGAGTATTAGTAGAGAATAACTGATGATACGCAGCAGCCCACTGTTGGTGACAGCACGGTCCAAGGGCATGTGTGTTAGTGCAGGAGAGCGTCAGCAGACGGCAAGGACCGCAGATGAAACAGTCAGTGGCACTGGGAACGCAGAAGGGCAACCAGTGAACAAAAACTACTTTAGTCAGACCATGAAGAACCCCCCAGCCCAGGACACGGCCACCAGGAGACCACACACCTGCTGGCTCATCGTGGTCGTGTAGGGCAGGGACCTGCAGATGGCCACGTAGCGTTCATAGGCCATCACTGTGAGCAGGATCACCTCAGCTCCCATAGAAATGCTCCACAGAGTGGTGTTGGATGAAAATTAATGTGAAGACACAGATTTAATAAATCCCTTCACAATTTAATGAGTATGTCTAATGAAAAGGATATTGGTTTTACAGTCAGAATATGCAGGGTAAATATATTTTTCTACTGGCTATCTGAAATCTTTAATATTTCTTTTCTCATGAAATATCGATATTTGAATAAATGATAAAACTAAAGTCCCTTACACTTAGAAAATTATTTTCATTTAAAAATTATTGATTCATGTGACATTGCAAATTGATGTAAAATTGTGACAATGCTGAAAAATCCCTGGCTTTTTATGTTCAGCAGAACAATTATTTGCATAGCTCTACATATAGATTGCATAAACTAAAGGTACAGGTGAGTATTTTCTTGAATTTTTATCACAATTGCTGAAGTCAGAATAGAGTTATTATTGTAAGATATGAGGATAAACCAGAAATATGTGGGTTTGGAAAAATGAGAAAAAGTTGGTGAAAGGACTCATCACAAAGTTAATGCTGCTCTGTTTCACACATCAAGGGAGCACCACTTACACTGTAACTGGGCAAGGTCCAGGATAAATTGTTTTTCCTTATCAAGAACTTATCTTAAATTCTTTCAGATGAAACCAGGAAGCAACTTTACACCTGATATGTCCGGGTGGAAGATAATTGTGGAGCTCTTTGTCTGTTGAAAGCCCCCTATGGACTATACTGGATGGGTGCGCGCCTTGGCCAACAGGAACACAGTGGCAGGGACAAGTGGATAATATCTGAATAAACAAGACAGAACCTGCCCTTTTAAGTCTGAATAGAAAGCTGCAAACCAGTCAAAGAGCAAAGAGACGGAGGATAGTTTGCGATACAGACTTTCTAGTACAATTCTAAGTGAAGGGATCCAAATAAGAGTCTCCAGAAGTCCCAACGATATGGTGACTTAACTCTATCATCACAGGAGAAGAATTAATACAACTCACTCCACAGTCATGACTAAATCTTAAGTTAAATATTTATTACGAGAATTAATATGCAACACTTTTGTAAATGATTCATTCCAAACGGGAAAGCAACATTCTCAATGGGACCTAGCCCATTCCCTTATCACCAAATATCCACGTGCTCCCATCATATTCTCAGCCCCTTTGTATTTAAGTGGGGCCATGAGAATAACTCACGGAAGTGATGAGTTCCACACTCAGGAAGAAGCATTAGGAGCCAGCATTCCAGGCTCCAGCTTTCATATTCCCTGCTGTAGCATGACTGAAAGAATGCACTGAGATGCCATGCCTCCACACAGGAAGCAATGTGAACTATTGAGTGACATGGAGGACAACTATGCTAGAGGATCATCCAATGCTCAGAGGGGATTACATGCTTGAACAAGAATTAAAGTGTATGTGAAGCAGCAGAGATTTCAGAATTCACTTGTCAGTACAGCTCAATGCATCTTATCTTGATGAATGCATTAACTTTATCTTTACAAACACCTATAAATATTGAGAACATATTAACAATATTGCCATTTTCTTGATTCTCAAATGCTCTAAAATGGACAAATAGCAATTGTACAAAACCCAGCAAAATTAGAGCTTCTCTCTGCCTCATTGTATCATACCATACCAACTGAAGTATTTAAATCATGAATTTGAACATCCGCTTTTTCTGTTTTACCTAAGGTGTAAGGCTGAACTACAATATGAGCTAGGTCTTCAATTTTTATTGAGCAAATCATCTGGCTGGTCTGGGCAGTTCTCTCTTCTAAACACTCTTCATAGCATAAGTTCCAGTTTTCCACCAATTTTCTGTAGTCCTCATCCCACAAATTCTCACATGTCAGAAGACTGTGCTTCATACTTTCCAAGGAAAGGCAGCCATCACAAATCATTATTTCAATCTCAAGTGTCCTCGTCGATAATTTCATCCACAAACCCTCTTCCTCTTGATTCCTTCCCTCCAAATGAGTAGATCATGCAAAAGAGCACCAATTTTAATTTTGATATTTCAACATGTGTGACATACAGCCCCTTCTGTCTCTAGAGAATTTACTTCTAGGTCTCATGACCAAGCACTCTCAAAAATGTCTATGGGTCTTGTTAAGCCCCAAGAGGGTTTTAACACCAGAATTAAAAGCATCTTCCTTTTTCTGGATGACAGGGAGGTGTTGCTTTTAGAGATAGAGTTGTTAGTTTTTGGCGCTTTTATTTAATGACAGTAACAAAAAATTCTAATTAAGGCTTAAAATTTCCCTGTTTCTGCTGACATCTTCCTATACAAATAGAATTACAGCATCACTATGAGATCAGGCTTTTCTTCCACCCTAACGCCATAAAAAAAATCCCCAAATCAAAAATGCCTAGCTCACACTTCGGCAGGTTTCCAGGATAAGTGCCAAAGTCAGGAAAGGAAGTTCGGAAATGTTCTCTTGTCTACACCTCCTTCCTGCCCTGCTGCTGGAGAAGGACAACCTCCTTCTCCCCCAGCTGACATATCTCCTAAACAGCCCAGAGCTGCTGAGTCACCCCTTCTTCTCCCATCACAGTCGGCATGTAGACACATTCTGCACCACTGCCTGATTAGAGCCTGTAGCACAATGATTAGAGCTCAGAAAAGGAAATCAGATCACTCTGGACTTAAATCTGAGCTCTACTAATTATTAGCTTTTTATCCTGGGCTGAATTACCTTCTGTCCTGGGCTGAATTACCTTCTGTATAAAATGGAAACAGTAATATCTTCCTCATGAGACTCAGACAAGATTCCACATTTAGTGAATTGATTGATAAATAGGAGCTTACATTATTTATTATTTCTCATGGTATCCACATTTCCTTTATCTCCTACAACTTTTTCTGGGTTTCTCAACTTCACAGTCAGATGTTTTAGTAGAGAAATCAGACAATCATCACAAGATTACAGATTTGTGACTACTATGGATCAGTACTTGAATACCTCTAAACTGGGCCATTCTTTTCTCTTAATTTCTACATTTGTCCAGAATCCTACCATCCACAAGAAAAATGAAGACCAGCTACCTATATGACATGAGACATTGTTGCCAGAACATGTACAGTCACATCAGGAGCTCTCATTTCCTATACAGTAGATGATTCCAGAGAACTGTTAATTCTAAGCCAGACATCATTCTACGGATTATATGCATTAGCTCATATAACCCAACAGCAGTCTTTGAAATAGGTTCCTTCTCATCCCTTTTGTTCAGATATGGGATTTAAGGCAAAAAGAAGGTGAGAAACTTGCCCGAGTTCACATAGCAAGTAGGCAAGCCCACCCTAGGAAGTGCGGTTTACTGTACTCCACAATTCTTCCTCCTGTGCAGGTCAGAACTTTGACATCAGAAAGCACTTTCTCCAGCCTGAATGTGTCTGTCCCCAAGACATCAGGAGTAGAGGAGCAGTTTTCACTGACCGGGGTGTTTTCATGCTTTATCTTCCTGAATTGCCCCCATAGCTCTGTGAAATCGGTGTTATTAGGCCTGTTTTATAGGCTGTGAGAAGCCCATGCACCCATTCCCATGACTAGAACATTCTGTTCCTACATCCCAGACTCTAGGATCATGTCAAACCACAGCCATGGAGAGACTGATATCTACCTCTGTCGGCTCCACTCCCCACCCCTGTCACAGATGCTGCAACCACAAGAGAGTCTGATGAGCTAAGTTGGCTGCCATCTTGGCTGAAGCTGCTAATTCTAATCCTCTGGGAACTGAGGGTTCAGAGCATCCCTAACACCTTGTGCTTGAGCAATATCCATTTAACTATTTACCTGTAATCATGCATGCAAATGTTAATAATGGCAGGCCCTCAGGATTACTGAGCCTGGAACACCACATAAATATCACCCGCCCCACACATTACTGATGCTATTTGCTTCTAAACAAGAAAATCATTTGCATCCAGACTCTGAGGGACCGAAGAAGTTAACTCCAGTCTTAGCACAGGGTTTCTAAAGAAAACGCTTATAAGAACTGACATCAGAGACCTACTGTTCCAGGGCAACTTACATTTGTTCCTGAGTTCACGGTACTTGCAGTCCATAATTATTCTGCTTCAACATTGTTTGCTATTTTATTGTTGCTTTAAAGAAAGCTACAACAAAGATCAAGAGACTTCTATACTACAGTTTATGTGGTCAGCAAGAGAGCAAGACTGGCTGATGTGCCTCAAGATGACCTGGGAAGAGATGCCTTTCAGTGGTTAGATTTCTCCCCATAAAAGTTCTTTTGGAGCCTTAAGTTTCGGATGTTACGAAAAAATAAATTCTGATCTGAGCTGGGATGCTTGTGGCCAACAGTCACAGGCTGGTGTGAACCTGTAAAACAAAGATAAAAACACCCACTAACCAAGGTTTCCTTAGGAAGTCTCCCTTCTCCGTCATTTTCAAAGTCAGTACTTGAGGTAAAGAAACAGTAAAACAGGTAAAAGGGGGTGAAACTGCAAATCAGCAGTGGGTGAGTGTTTGCTAACGCCATAGAAGTGTTCTCTACAAGTAAGATGGCTTCTCATGGAGTGAGCGTGAAACTTCTTCCACTAAAACCTTCTGTAAGGTAGGTAGAACCAGAGGTCTCTTTATTAGTATTTTTACTTCAAAGTGACACTAGGATTCAATTTACAGTTAATTTATATTTAAATTTGTGTTTCTATTATCACAGGTTTTTATGAATGATAACCAGCACACACAGTCTACTCAGAATATCAGTCACTTCAGATGTTATGCACCCAGTCCTGAGATACGAAAAGAAGAATTCCTTAATTAAATTATTTGATGATTATAAAGAAGCAATATAGTCTATTTATAGAAAAATTAGACCTGAAAATTTATACAAAAAGAAAACTAATATTTCCCTTAATGCCATTATCAGATAAGCACTATTAGTCCAGATGTATGTTCTTTATGAACTATTTTATTGTATGTGTAACTTTTAGAAAATTGAGATACTAATATACATTCTGTTTTCTATCTTATATTTTCCACTCAGTACTATATTGAAAACTTCTTTGCACATCATTAATCTTTTTGCAAATCACTTTAATTTTTTCTTAATATTTTATAATTATACACCATAATTCTTTCAACTGCACCTTCTTATGTAGATGTTTCATTTGCCTTCACTTTTTTCACTATTTTTTAAAATTATGAAGTAAAATCTGTAAGCATAATTTTGACCATACTTTTTATCTGGAGTAGATTCTAAGAAAAGAAGTACAGACAATATTATACCAACATAAACTCACAGGTGCTGGATAATATAGCTCACATAAATGTTTGCTGATTTGCCAATTAAAAATATGTCACTATTTTTAAATTTCATTTATTTGATGAATTGTGAAATGCAGGATTTTTAGATATCTAACTTTTTCCTTAGAATTAACTTTTCATTAATTTGTTCTTTTAAATATAGCTGTGAAAAACTTATTTCTAATTTATAAAAGCTATTTCTATAATAATAATTGTCTTTCACACTTGTTGCAATTATTTCTCCATTGTGTTCCAAAACTATATGTAGTTGAATCTATAATTTTTGTCCTTTTATACAACTTTTATTTTTATGTATCATGTTCTTCTCCACTGAGATATGAGAAACACATTTTGTTTTGTTTTTTTCAATACATTATGGTTTATCTAAACATTTTAATTTATTCTTAATATTCTTAAGAATAGGCAGGTTAATGTCTGAAAAGTTTCTATCAGTTACTGAAAAAACTTTTATTACTCCCATGAAACTATTCTTAATACTCTTAAATACTTTTAAAATTAAAATATCATCAGGTTTTGGGCATGCTTCTTATCGAACTTATCTGTGTACATCAATTTCATTAGAATTTTAAAAATCCAATATGCTTTTGAATTAATCATCTGATTTTTTTCTGCCAGTTGTATTGATTTCTGACTTAAACTTTCTTTCCTAATATAATTGGTTGTTTATCTAACTTTTTGATTCGAGTTCTTAGCAGATTTACTTTCTCTCCCTGTTCATTCATTTATTCATTTAAAATTATAGAAAAATATTTCAAAAATAAAAATATCAATATATGATTTTTCTCTTTTTTGTCCTTTTACTAATAATTTGGAAGTATGTAGAAAGATATATTGTTACCTTTGGCTGCAAATTTTGATATAATAATAATAATAATATTCTTCTATATGCTTTGTGATTTTTCCTATATAATACATAAACCATTTAGACTCATTAAAACTAAGGCCCAAACCCAACGTCATGCAGCTGCTATTCAGTGAAAACAGAGAACAAAATTAGCCTGTCAATTCCAAAGAACACGTGTTCAATAAACTGTGGTGCCTTTGTTTCTTTGCCTTAAATGAATCTATTTTTTAATAGCTCCAGAGAATGTTTCATAAATTCCTTAAAAGTCTTGTTTTTAAGAATTATGCCAAAGGATTCTGAATTCAAAGTATGATAGATGTACTTCAAATAGGAAATTCTAGAATTTCAATTAAATTTAGGTAATATTGCATTCTGCTGCCTGTTTTATCCTCCCCCAATATCTTTCTTACAGAGATGCTCCATAAAGAGTCTGTGATATTATCATACAGATTTTTTTAGAGTAGTATAAACTCACAACTCCAACTCTAGGGTGCATCTACTGACCATCAAATATTCACACAATGCATTTGACCCCGAAATATGACTACATTATCCCTAATTTCAAATTAAATTCACTTGATATTTCATAGTCACACTGAAACAAGCATAAGAATTTCAAGGATAGCAAACTCTGCAGCTTATCCTCCTCAGCATGAATGACAAAAGAAGAGACACAGGAAAATGGACTCATGAATTCAGGACTGTACCCCTCCTCATGGGAGTTCTCTCTATTTTCCATGGAAGAACATACCATGGCAGTGATGAAGAGAGCATTCAGTTGTGCCTGATTGCAGGAAAGTTACCTGGCATGTCAAAAGTCATAAAGTCGTGTGTGTGTGTGTGTGTGTGCAAAAGAGGGCTACATGTTCAACGTGTGACAAAAAATATATCCCAGTTCTATGGTTTCTCTGCCATGGGCTTCCATCAATCATATAGGAAATTGACAGACATAAAATTTCTTGATCAAGAGTTATCTACCACCTTTGCAATATCTGTACTATTTGCAGATGAATCAGTTATCCAAAGGCAAAATTGAATTCATGGAGACAGTGAACAACGTGACGGAATTCATCCTGCTTGGCTTGACAGTGGACCCAGACGTGCAGAAACTCCTGTTTGTCGTGTTCACACTCATCTACTTCCTCACTCTGGCAGGCAACCTACTCATTATAGTGGCCATTGTCACCAACCCAGCCCTGGGCTCCCCCATGTACTTTTTTCTGTGTTTCTTGTCATTTTTAGATGTCTCCATACCTTCTACCATGAGCCCCAAAATGATATTTGACTTACTCGCTGAGAAGAAAACCATCTCCTTCACTGGGTGCATGACTCAGCTCTTTGTTGAGCATTTCCTTGGTGGAGTTGAGGTCATCTTGCTCATGGTGATGGCCTATGACCGCTACGTGGCCATCTGCAGGCCCCTACACTACATGACTACAATGAGCCGGCCAGTGTGTGGCCTCCTGGTGGCCGTGTCCTGGGCTGGGGGATTTCTTCATGGTCTGATTCAAATCCTTTTTATGCTGCAGTTGCCCTTCTGTGGCCCCAATGTCATTGACCACTTCTTCTGTGATCTCTACCCTCTGCTGAAGCTCTCCTGCACTGACACGCACATCTTTGGACTCTTTGTTGCTGCCAACAGTGGGTTCCTGTGCATGCTCAGCTTTTCCATCCTTATCACCTCCTACGTCCTCATCCTGTGCACCCTGAGATCTCACAGCTCTGAAGGACGGCAGAAGGCTCTCTCTACCTGTGCCTCACACGTTGCTGTGGTCGTCTTATTCTTTGTGCCCTGCATATTTGTATACCTTCGTCCCATGACTATTTTTCCCACTGATAAAGCCGTGGCTGTATTTTATACTACAATAACACCCTTGTTAAACCCTTTAATCTACACGCTCAGAAATACAGAGGTGAAAAAGGCCATGAGGAAGCTTTGGAGACAAAGTGCAATCTTGTGTAAAATCTATGGATATTTTAATTACAAGTGTGTCTAAAGCAAAAGACAATGGTGTTGCAGTCAGCATATGTTTGTTATTTTAGCCCTTGTTATGTGGAATCTTGTATAATTCCTCTTTCATGAAATATCATTATTTAATCATATTAATTGTATGTATAAAGTCCCTTTCAATTAGAAACACCTTTGCATATACAAATTATTGATCAACGTGATATTGCTAATTTACATAAAATTGTCACAATGTTTATAAAATCCATGGCTTCATATAGTTTATAGAAAAATTATTTGCATATATTCACAAATAGCTTATGTAGACAATAGTTCAAAAACTTAAAATATATAAAAAATGTTTATGGCTAGAATTTTGTTGAAAATTCAGCGAAATGAACAGCTTTAATGCCAACTGATGACATCAGAGTAGATTTGATATTGTGGGAGATACAAATTAGCCATTAGCCAATGGGTTTGGAGGAATGAAAGAAAGTCATTAAGGCAGGAACCATTCCAGAATTGATGTGGTTGCGCTGCACAACAGCGCCAATATATATTAAATGGGCTTTGTGCAGATGAGCTGTGTTCTCAGCCTTAAGCCTAGGAAGAATATTTTAAATTATTCCAGATACAACAATAGTGGAAACTTGCACACGATATTACCAGACAGTATGTATATGTGGAGCAATTTTCTGTCAAAATATCCACATGCACTTCATCTCAAATTAGCTTTATTGGATGGAATTGAGCCTTAGTAATAGGAAACAATAGTAGCTGGTACAAAAGGTATGATATTGAGTAAGCCAGCAGCAAGTCAGCACATTCAAATTTGAGTAGGAAATTACAGACCAACAGCATAGCAATGAAATGGATAGTCATTAAGATGCATTCACTTACAACACAATTCTAAAAGAAAGAGAGGAAAAAGAGGATGAATATTAGGGTCAATGAGAGGTTCTGCTCATCTTTATGATCTCATTTTTTTCTTTGTAAGAATAAAATTAACCTAAATTGCTACATAGCCATGGCTGTATCTCATGTTATATGCATAATGTGTATATTACATCCATACAAACTAGGCACCAGCTAGTAAACAATTCATTCCAAATAAGAGATCATTCTTCTCAATTGGGAACAATAAATTTACTGATCACCAAATATCCACATGCTCTTACCATCTATTCAGCCCTACCGTATTTAAGAAGGGCCATGTGAAAAGCTCACAGAAATACTGTGCGTCACACTCAACTTGAAATATTTAGAAGCAAGTGTGTTCCTATCCAGCTTTTTTTTCCTGCTGCAGCAAGTCTGGAAGACACCCATTAGGATGGCAGGACATACAGAGGGATGCCCTGGAGTACATCGAGAACAAATGAGCTGCATGATACCCCAACGCTCAGTGGTGTTTTTTCTGAACAAAAGTAATGGCACGTGCTAAGCCATGAAGATTTCAAGATTCGTTTGTTTCAACAGCAAAAGGCAGCTTATCCTGACTAATGTGTTAAGTAACTTCATCTTTTAAAAGATTTCTAATTTAAGAGAACAGATAGCGTGATTTCTGAAATTATCTAGATTCTCAAATAGGGTTGAATCATGGTTTTTCCCCTTTGATTTGTGAATACGCTGTATTACATTAATTGATTTTCTTTAAGCGTGCTGTTGGGTTCAATTTTAAGTGTTTTGTTGAGGATTTTTGGATCTATGCTCATTGTAAAGATTGGTTTGTAATTTTTTTCTTATATAAATAAAGAATTTTGTTTAGCTTTGGTATTAGAGTGATGTTGCCTTCAAAAAATGAGTTAGATAGTGTTCCCTTCTCTTCAATTTTTAGAAGAATTTGACCAGGAATGGTATAATCTTTCTTGGAATGCTTGGTAGCATTCACTTGTGAAGGCATATGTTCCTGGGCTATTCTTTGTTGGGGGTGTTTTGATGACTGATCCAATCTCTTTACTTGCTATTGGTCTGTTAAGGTCTTACATTTCTCCTAGAATCGGTGTAGTCTGTTTGTGTGTCCCTAGGAAATTGTCCAATTCACCAAACTTGTCTAATTTGCTGACTTTAAAGCATATTACAAATGTGAAGTGGTCAATACAGCATGGTACTGATTTAAAGATAGATATATTGATCAATGGAATCAAATTTGAGAGCTCATAAATAGACCCTCACATGTATGACCAAATCCACTCAGCTGGGATGGAAAAGTCTCTTCAATAAATGGCCCTGAAATGACGTTCTTACAGGAAAATAAATAAATAAATAAATAAATAAATGGCCCTGGGAGAACAGGACATCCTTGTCTGAAAGATGAAGGAGGACCCATCTCATACATTATGCAAAAATTAACTCAAAATGGATCAAAGATGTAAATATAAGATTGGGTTCTTGCACAAAACTTCTAGAAGAAAATGGATCAAAGACCTAAATATAAATGGATTCTTTCATAAAACTTCGAGAAGAAAATGTAGGGAAGCATCTTCAAGATCCTGTGTTAGTTTTTTAGACTTTACACCCAAATCACAAAAAAATGAATGAAAGAATATATAAATGGTATCTCCTAAAAATTAAATATATTTTCTCTTCCAAAGATTTTTTCAAGAATATGAAAAAGCAGTCTACTCAATAGAAGAAAGTATTTGGAAACCACATCTGATAAAGATTTAATATCTAGTATGTATAAAGAAATCCTAAAACTCAACAGTAAAAAGACAAAAAAAAAAACCTTATTAAAAATGGGCAAAAGACTCAGACAATTTTCCAAAGAGGAAATACAAATGACTAAAAAACACCAGAAAAGATGCTCAACCTCCCAGCTATTAGGGAAATGAAATGAAAACCACAATGAGATGCCATTTTTACACCTACTAGAATGGCCACTATCAAAAACAAACAGACAAACAGAAAACTACACGTGTTGAGGAAGATGCAGAGAAATAGGGAGACGTTCACTGCTGGGGTAATGTAGAATGGTGTGGATGCTCTGGAAGACAGTTACTCAGGAAGCTAAGTGTAAAACTGTCGTGTGATCTGACAATCTTGCTGCTCAGTATATACTCAGAAGAGCTGAAAATATTAATGCAGAATTTACACACCAGTGTTCATAGCGGCATTATTTACAACTGCCAGTGTCTATCAATTAGTAAATTCATAAACAAAATGTGGTATATATCTATGATGGAATATTATTCAACTGTAAGAAGGAATGAAGAACAGCATAGATGAAACTTGAGGACATCATGTTGAGTGAAGTAAGCCAGACATAAAAGGACAAATATTGTATGGTACACTAATATGGACTAATTTTTATAAGCAAACTCATGGAGCAAGAGGTAGCAACAACTCTAGACTTATTGGTAAGGCATTTGCGTGTCAAGAAGATGGGAGATAAATCCAACAAAAACACAGGGGCCTTCCACCTCAGTGAAATTTCTAGGTTTTGGTGTGGGACATGTTAAGTATCCCTTTTCAGGTGAAGGATAAGTTGCTGCATCTGGCCCCTCCCTAGGACTGAAAAAGAGGTACTAGCTGAACTCTTTAGCTTTTGGCAACAACATATTCCTCATCTGGGTGTGCTACTCTCACCCATTTATCAAATGACCAGAAAAGCAGAAAATTTTGAATGGGGACCTGAACAAGAGAAGGCTCAGTGACAGGTCCAGGCTGCTCTGTCACTTGAACCAAATGATCCAGCAGATCCAATGATGCTGGAAGTGTTATTGACAAATAGAGATGCTGTCTTGAGCCTTTGACAGGCCCCTATAGGAGAATCACAATGTAGAACCTTAGGATTTTGCAACAAAGCCTTGCCATCTGCTGCAGAAAACTACTCTCCTTTTGAGAAATGGGTTTTGGCCTGTCACTGGGCCTTGGTAGAGACTGAACACTTAACCATGGGCCACCAAGTTACCATGAGACCTGAGTTGCCTGTCATGAGCTGGGAATTGTCTGACCTACTGAGCCATAAAGTTGGGCATGTGTAGCAGCACTCCATCATAAAATGGAAATGGTGTATATGAGATAGGGCTCGAACAGGTCCTGAAGGCACAAGTAAGTTACATGGGGAAGTGACCCAAATGTCCATGACTCCCACTCCTGCTACATCACCTTCTAGACCAGATATATGGCATCTGGAGAGTTATTTATAGTGAATTGACTGAGGAAGAGAAAACTTGGGACTGGTTTACAGATGGTTGACAGCTGCAGTACTACAACCCCTTTCTGGGATGTCCTTGAAGGACAGCGGTGAGGGGAAATCCTCCCAGTGGGCAGAACTTCAAGCAGTGCACCTGGTTGTGCATTTTGCTTAGAAGGTGGACTAGCCAGAGGTGCATTTGTATAGTGACTCATGGGCTGTTGCTAATGGTTTGGCTGGATGATCAGCGAATTGGAAAGAGCATGATTGGAAAATTGGTGACAAAGAAGTTTCGGGAAGGATATGTGGATAGACCTTTCTGAGTGGGCTGAAAACATGAAGATATTTGTGTCCCATGTTAAAGCTCACTAGAGAGTGGCTTCAGCAGAGGAAGGTTTTATTTTTGTTAATATTTTTATTATAAACAATGAACATACATACCAACATTTTGATATGCAAATATTCTTGACATACAAACATTCTTGAAATGGTTACAATCAATGGCTCACAATATCATCACATAATTGTGTATTCATCACCATGATCACTTTTTTGAACACTTGCATCTCTCCAGCAAAAGAAAGAAAAAAGAAAAAACTCATATACGCCATACCATAAGCAGAATTGGTACTAGTTCTTTCTTGAATGCATGTTGAATTCACACGTGAAGCCATCTGACCTGGACTTTTCTTTTTGGGGAGATTCAATGACTGATCAATTTCTTTACTTGTGATTTATTGGTTTGTTGAGGTCATCTATTTTTTCTCGAGTTCATGGTCATGCCTTTCTAGGAAGTTATCCATTTCATCTACATTGTCTGTTTATTAGCATAAAGTTGTTCATAGTACCCTCTCATTACCTCCTTTATTTCTACTGGGTCAGTAGTTATGTCTCCCCTTCCATTATTGATTTATTTATTGCATCCTCTCTCTTTTTCTTTTTGTCAACCTTGCTAAAGGTCCATCAATTTTGCTGATTTTCTCAAAGAACCAACCTCTTATTTTGTTGATTTTATTGATTGTTTTCATGTTCTCAAGTTCATTTATTTCTACTCTAATCCCACAAACTGAGGAGGGCAGTGAGTTCACCTGCAGCATAGGAATAGAGAGAGAAGCCATACCTGAGCAACAAAACAGGCTGTCTGGGGGTGACTCTTAAGCATAATAATAAGAAGGCTTAGCTTTCCCTTGGAGGAATGTTTCATAAGGGCAAGCCACCAAATCGAGGGTTTGGCCTATTAAATTGGTAGTCACCTATGCTTGCTAGTAAGAAAATTCCTGATATTTCAAGCAAAAGGAAAGATCTTTCCTTTTGCTTGCTTTGGGGGTTACTTTGCTGTTCTTTCTCTAGTTTTCCCAAGTGAACAGTTAATTACTCGATTTTTGCTCTTTCTTCTTTTTTGATATAAGTAATAAATTTCCCTCTCAGTCCTGCCTTTTCTGCATCCCATATTTTTGATATATTGTGTTTTCATTTTCATTTGCCTCAAGATATTTACTGATTTCTCTTGTAATTTCTTCCTTGACCCACTGGTTGTTTAAGACTGTGTTATTGATCCTCCATATATTTGTGAATTTCCTGGCCCTCTACCTGTTATTGATTTCCAACTTCATTCCTTAATGATCCAAGAAAGTGTTTTGTATGATTCCAATATTTTTAAATTCATTGAGACTTGCTTTGTGATCCAGCATATGGTCTATCCTTGAGAATGGATCCATGAGCTCTTGAGAAAAATGTGCATTCTCCTGTTGTGAGCTGTAATGTTCTATAAATGTCTGTTAAGTCTAGTTCATTTATTGTTGTATTCAAATTCTTTGTTTCTTTATTTATCCTCTGTCTAGATGTTCTATCCATTGATGAGAGTGGGGAATTGAAGTCTCCAACTATTATGGTAGATGTGTCTGTTTCTCTTTTCAGTGTTTTGAGTGTTTGCCTCATGTATTTTGGAGCACACTGGCTCAGTGCATAAATATTGATGATTGTTATGTCTTCGTGCTGAATTGTTCCTTTTATCAATACATAGTGCCCTTCTTTATCTCTTTTAATTGTTTTACATTTGACGTCTAATTTGTCAGATATTAGCATAGCTACTCCTGCTCTTTTCTGATTATTGTTTGCATGGAATATATTTTCCCAACCTTTCATTTTCAACCTATGTTTGTGCTTGGGTCTAAAATGCATCTCCTGTAGACAACATATAGATAGGTCCTGTTTTTTAATCCATTCTGCCAGTCTATGTCTTTTGATTGGGAAGTTTAATCCATTAGCATTTAGTGTTATTACTGTAAGGACAGTACTTTCTTCTACCATTTTGCCTTTTGGATTTTATATGTCATATCTAACTTTTTTTCTCTTTTTTACCTTTACTGATAGTCTTCATTTCTACACTCTTCTCTACACCTCTCTCCTGTTTTTGTCTATCTGTCTCTAGTGCTCCCTTTAGTATTTTTTGCAGGTACAATCTCTTGGTTACAAATTCTCTCAGTATTTTTCTGTCTGAAAATCTTTAAATTTTGCCCTCATTTTTGAAGGACAATTTTGCTGGATATAGAATTCTTGGTTGGTGGTTTTCTCTTTTAGAATCTTAAATATATCACACCACTGTCTTTTCACCTCCATGGTTTCTGCTGAGAAATCTACACATAATCTTAATGGGCTTCCCTTGCATGTGATGGATTACTTTTCTCTTGCTGCTTTCAAAATTCTCTCTTTCTCTTTGACAGCTGACATTCTGATTGGTAAATGTCTTAGAGTATGTCTATTTGGATCTATTCTGTTTAGGGTATGTGTACTTCTTGAATCTGTAACTTTGTGTCTTTCATAAGAGATGGGAAATTTTCAGTGATAATTTCCTCCATTAGTCTTTCCCCTCCTTTTTCCTTGTCTTTGCCTTCTGGGACACCCACATCTATATTCATGTGCCTCATGTTGTCATTCAATTCCCTGAGTCCCTGCTCATAGTTTTAAATTCTTTTCTATATATTTTCTTTTGCTTGTTGGATTTCAGATGTTCCATCCCCCAATCCACTAATCCTTTCTTCTGCTTCCTCAAATCTAACGATATAGGTTTCCATTGTTTTTGTTTTTGTTTTTTCATCTCTTCTACTGTGCCTTTCATTCCCTTAAGTTCTGTGAGTTGTTTTTTCTGACTTTTGGTTTCTTTTGTTTGTTTGTTTGTTTGCCCATTGCCTTCTTTATATCCTCCTACAGCCCATGGATTTGATTTTTGATGAAATTTTCCATGCCTGTTTGAACATCCTGAATTAGTTGTTTCAACTCCTGTATCTCATTTGAATTGCTGGTTTGTTCCTTTGACTGGGTCATATCTTCAATTTTCTTAGTATGACTCATTATTTTTTTGCTGGTGTCCAGGCATTTGATTTCGTTAGTTAGTTTATACTGGAGATTGTTTTCACTCTTTTACCTAGGGTTTTCTTGCTGGATGGCTTTGTTTTCTCTCTGTTCTTTGACATTCAACTCACCTTATTCTAGATCTCTAGCATAGGTTTTGTTAACTGTTTAACTGATCAGAATTTTTTTGAGTTTTAGTTTTCTTGTTTCTTGCCCTGCTTTTTTTTTCCTTAGGAAGATCTATTTAGATATTATAGACCCAGTCAGATTTTCCCAGATGACACTGGCCTCCTCTCAGGAGAAAAGAGTCACCTGCATCAGTTTTCCCTGAGGGTGCAACCCAGCAGGTTGACAGACTTTCCTATGAAGCCTCTAGACTCTGTGCTTTTCCTATCCTGCCAAGTGTGTGGCACTCATCTGCCTGCACGTCCATCCATCATAAAGTGATGTGGTGCCTTTAACTTTAGCAGACTCTCCCTGGTGGGGCATGGTTGAGACAGAGGAGAGGTTATAGGCTGGCTTTAATTTCTTCAGTTTCCAGTCCCTGGGGTCTGAATTCCTGGAGGGAGGGATTCCACCTGAGCTGGGCCCCACCCCTCTCCTGGGGAAGGCACAGCCTCCAGGGAATTAACTCGTTTCGGCTGGCCAGCCTCTTTCTCTCTCAGACAAGCTTAATTCGGCCCAGATCTGGGGCAGTTGGAGACTGAGAAGCCTTGCAGTTCTATCTAATGAGCAGTTAAATAGTAGAAACAAAGTAAAAAGAAGTCCTTTTCAGAGCAGGACCCCCATTCCTCAGGTTTGTTAATCAATAGCGTAAGTTGGTACATTGCTCTAAGTATCTCCAGGTTCTATGTGTACACCCATTTTTTAGGGTCCAGACCTTTCCAAGTATTTTGTACTGTCCAATCCAAAAAACCTCTGTTCTGTTTTGTTTTTGTTTTTGTTTTCCTATCAGCCCTGCCCCCTCTGTGCCAGGGCAAAATCTCCTAGTACTTTTAGCTTTTATTCCAGGTTTATCTGATCTGGGGACCTATTTTCAGTATTCAGAATTTGTTAATAATTCCGCAATTGGAGCTTGATTGAGCTAATCCCCTGCTGCTAGTAAAATCTCCTTCCTTTTCCCACCAGGAACCACACTGCCATGCCTGTGGGGGAAGGGTACTGGCCTCCATGGCTTGGGGAACTTATAGTTCAGTGCAGAATCACAACTGGACCAGCTTGTCCAGACTGGTTAATGTTGTGTGTCCAGTCACTAATGTGGCCCCAGCAATTGATATGCACTGTTCCTGGCTATTTACTAGCTGCTCTGAAAGATGAACTAAATTCCACACCTCACTAAGCCACCATCTGGGAACCCTGGGAGGCTTTTAAGGAGGATTCAGAACAGACCATCATTCTTCCTGCTTCAGCCAGCCAGCCCCTCCTGAGAGTTCATTGAGGAACTTCTTCAGAGCTGCCAGCTTGCAGCCTGCCCTACAGACCTTGGACTCTACATCCCCACAGTTAAATGAGACACTTCTTGTAATTTTATATTTATGGATATCTCCTGCTTATTCAGTTTCTCTAGAGAACCCTAGCTAATACAATAATATACCAATTATGCACTGCCTAAGACAATTTGATAATCACTCCTGATATTATTTTTGAGAATAATACTTAGATATAAAAAATAAGCATTCAACATGTGTGTAGTTTACAACTGACAAGATATTTCATATAATTTATCTCTTTTGATCTTAGGATAGGTTGCTGATGTGGGTGTGATTTTCTAGTTTTGTGACTAAGAAACTGAGGCATGGGAGGTAATGTCTGTTTTCCAAGGTGACAGAGCCAGTAACCCACAGAGCCTGATTCAGATGCAGGTCTGCCTGATTCCTAAGTCCGTGCCCTTCTGTACCCCCATCTGCTGCTCTTTAAAGGTTGCCAGGTTATAAATAACATAAGAGTCTGAATTTGAAATATGAGTGTGAATCATCCCCTTATTTGGGGGAATTTCCTCTGGAATTCCTTCAGAATTAATAAAAAATATTCCTTAAAATATGCCATGAAATGATGTTTGGGAATGCCCAGGTATTCATGAGCCCACAGAGATCCAGTCGCTGGAATTCCAGGTCTGCAAATGGAGGGTGGGTAAGCCCAAAGATATGACTCCTGCCAGCTCAGGCTCTGGTGCCTGCAGTCAGTCCCTCTAGTGCTCAAGAGAGCAAAGCCTGGACCTTGAGCTGCAGAAGTTATAGATTGCATGGGGTCAAGACTCATCCTATTGGCCAATAAGAGATCTTTCTAGAGATCTGGAAAAGGCAGCATTCTTAGGAATACCATGCAGGTCATGAAATGGGAAACAAGAGGCCAACATGAATTGAACATCCATCAAGTTTGCTAACACTTAATTCTCAAGACGGAGCTGCACTGTGGGTGATGGTGTTCTCACTTACAGGTGAGGAAACTGCAGGCCGAGGGCTGTTCCAAAGCCCTTGATGTTCCCTCTGCACCAGTAGTCTGTGACTGTGATGCAGAGGCCAGAATTCTGGAAGCATCTCAGGGATTGGGGCAGGAGCAGAGCAGGAGAGGATAGGAGGCAGCTGAGCAGCCAAGTGGGTGAATTCAATAACAACACTTGGTTACCTCCTTTTCTCCATTCCATATCATATTTAATTTGATAAATGTGTTCAAATCTTTTTTAAAATAAAAAAGAACTGCAATATACTAAATTTATACTTCTCTATTGATTGGCCATAGCTAGGTCATATGTGGCCTTGGTCATGGAATGGTCTCCATTTTGAGATGGGGCAGCAGACCCAAGACCCTCCTAAAATTCAAGTCCCAGAGAGTCTGGCAAGGACTTCCCAATGTGAGTGTTAACATGTTGGGTTATGTCAATTGACTTTTTTTTTTTTTTTTTTTTTTTTAAAGGAAAGACAGAGAGAAGGAAGGAAGGATAGAAGGAAGGAAGGAAGGAAGAAAGGGAAACATTTTTAAACATTTTCTTGTTTTATTGTATTCTGTTTCTCCGTTTTTGTTACATGGGCTGGGGCCGGGAATCGAACCGAGGTCCTCCGGCATAGCAGGCAAGCACTTTGCCCGCTGAGCCACCGCGGCCCGCCCTATGTCAATTGACTTTTAAATGTTGAACCCTCTTTGCACTCCTGGGACAAATCTCAGTTAGTGATAATATATTCTCTGTTACATGATCTGCTGAATTTGATTTAAAAATATTTTGTTAAGGATTTATTGCATCTGTACTCATAAGGGATATTGTTCTGTAATTTTATTTTTGGAGCGACAAGTTATGGTGGCAGAGTTACATCGTTCTTATAAAATTACTTGGGGAGTTTTTTCCCTTCTCTTCAACTTTTTGAGAATATTTGGGTAAGTTTTGTGTTATTTCTTCTTTAAATGTTTGATGGGATTTACCAGTGGGTACAACTCCGCTGGGAATTTTCTGTATGTGTGTGTAAACCTGTAAACTGTGACTTCCATTTGTTTAATAGATATAGAGCATACCAATTTTCTGTTTATTTTGCATTTTCCTAAGAATTCTCTTCTCTCACCTAAATTATATAACTTGATTACTTGAAGTTGTTTATGATATTCTCTCTTAATCTTTAATTTTCTGTAGGATCTGTATTGATATCCTCTTTTCTTACAATATTGAAAATATTGTGTTTTCTCTCTTTTTTTCTCTTGGTCAATCAATCTCAGGGGTTATTGGTTTTGCTGATCTTTTCAAAGTACCATTGTTTGGTTTTTGTCTAAATTGTTTTTCTCTGTTTTTGTTACTCAGATGATTAATTTCTGTTCTTCTCTTTCCTATTTCTTTCCTTCTATGTAGATTTTGTTTAAATTTGTTCTTTTCTCTAGCTCTTAAAATGTAAAGTTAGTTCACTGATTTTTAGAAGTCTTTTTTTCTAACATAAGAATTTAAAATTATAAAGTTCTTCAAAGCAATGATCTAGCTGCATCACACAAAACATTGCATGTTGTATTTTCATTACCATTCAGATAAATATATACTCTAATTTTTCAATGATTCCTTCATGGACCACTGAATTATTTGGAATTATTTTGTTTAATTCCCTATATTTGGGGTTCTTCCTTGATACCTTACTGTGATTGATTTCTAATTTAATTCCACTGTATTTAGAGAACATAATCTGAGTGATCCTGTTAATGACCCTCTCTGGGCTGGGCTGTCTAAGATGGGTCTTCTGTCAGCCAGCATCCCTTGCACCAAAGAATGAAATCAGGTTCAGTAAAACAAAGCAGCACTTTATTCTTTGGCCAAAGACTGGAGAAGGGTGGACTTGTTTCCAAATGTCACCTTCTCCCCAAAAGGAGGTGAGTGAGATTCTTTTATGGGGGATGAGGGGCATGGCTTGGATATGTGCAGCTGGTCCCACTTGGCACTTCCCATCTGCAGCCAGCATTCTTGCACTTTTCATCCGAACATGTTCAGCAGTTCTTATGGTTCCTGGCTTCCTGTGTTGGCTCCTGAAGACAGCTGCTGAAAACAAGCATAACTAGACAAAAGGTAGGTGGACTGGCTGTCTGCATTTAGCACAGCTCAGAAAAAGGCAGGTGGAAATGTGTCCCAGTGCTAATCCAAGGGTGGCAGTTCATCCTGGCAACAATGCCATTCCTTTTACATTTACTAAAGCTTGTTCTGTGGCCCAACATAAGGTCTTCTTTGGTGAATGTACCAGGTGCTTGAAAAAAAAGTATCCTCTTCAGTTTTACCATGTAGTGCTCACTCTGTAAGTGTGAGTTAGGTCAAGGGGGCTCCTGTGGTGTTCAGGTTCATGTAGTCACAGATTGTTTTTTCTAATTGTACTGCCAGTAGCTGAGGTGGTGGTGGTGCTAATAGTTCCAACTCTGATTGTTTAGCTGTGTATTTCTTTCTTTAAACCAGAGAGAGGAACCACAATCAGATGAGGAAATGACATCTCGGAGAAATTAGGCCACTTATTGAAGGTCATACACTTAGCAGTGTCAGGGTCAGCCTTAAGGAGAAGCATGCTTCCTGTGATTTTAAGCACCACACTCTACCATCCTTTGCCTGACTCACCTGCCTCCCAAGGTGCAAACACTTCTCAGAGGGCCATGTTAGCATTAGGTGGTAATCAAGGTATAATGGAGATATTTAGGAGTTAGGGGATGATTAGGATTACCGAATCATTATATAGAAGTTTTCTTTCTATATTGTAGAATAGACAAAAATTAATACCTGAAATTACTGAAACTCAGTTGTCTCACCTTTGTTTATACTTTTTATTATAATGGTTATTCTAGCCTGGGCTCACCCTATTTACTGGTACAATTGTAATGGTTATTATAACCTACTGTCAGCCTTGTCTGGTTTACTACTGAAATGTTAACAACTCCATCCCCACTTCTTTGAATCCATCAAAACCCTAAACTCTTTAGACTCTGGGAGTCAGATTTTTAGGCTGATAGGCCCTCTGATAGGCCCTCTTGCTTCAGACCAAGTAATTCACTCTTTCTCTCTTTGAAACCCTGCTGTCATGGATTGGCTGTTATATGCATCAGGCAGAGAACCCACCACTTTTTTCCAATATCAAAACGACTGGTTTAGTTAAAATTTGTCCTGTTATTGAAGAAAAAAAAAACACTTTGTATCTAACACCACATTATTTCCCCAAATAGAGGACCAAAAAGCATGTCCAGCACATAATAGCTGCTTAATAATTACCTGTTGAATGAATTGATCTGGGATGACTCAATACATGAGTCTCAAGCAAGAGTAAAAACAGATACTTCCTTAGCCTTTAAAGTTTGTCTGAACCTCTAATTTAATGTGACAAGTGGCATGGCTGTCCCTATGGCCCCCTCCTCTAATTGGGATTCAGCACCTCTGGGGTATTTTACATTAACAAGCCACAAGCTCTCTTTGCTTAAAATGTAGGTGCCCTGACCTCCAAAGCACAGGCATGCAAGTCTCGGGACGGTTGTGGTTGGGTGATGCCACATGAACTTCCCTGGATCTGTGGACTTAAGGACTAAGTGCGGCTGCTCAGTGTCAGGCTGCACTCCTCGACTGAGGACGCTGAAGCTCGCTCAGGTCGATTCTTACAGGAGCTCGTTCTTTCTGGGACTGCATCGCTAGAATAAACCTGAACCGGACAAAAACCTTTATAGAAAACAGATGTCCTCACTTGCTTTACTTCCTCTCTGTTTTTTGTGCTGGTTTGTAAGGATTAAGCGCCCTAGGAAAGCCATGTTTTAAATTCTAATCCATCTTGGGAGGCAGCTTTTCTTTTAATCCCTATTCATATGTAGGTCATAGACCTGATTAGGTTATCTTCACAGAGATGTGACTCACACAACTGTGGATATTGATCTTTCATTGGAGAGAGATGTGACTCCACCCATTTGAAGAGGGTCTTGATTAGTTTACTGGGATCCTTTGGGGGAGGAAGCATTTTGCAGAGAATGACAGGATCCATGACAGAACAATGAGTGAGCCCCAAGAATGAGATCCCTTGCAGCCAGAGAGCTTTGGAGATGCAGCAAGAAAATGCCCCTGGAGGAGCTTCATGAAACAGGAAGCCTGGAGAGAAAGCTAGCAGACATCACCAGGCGCCTTTCCAGTTGAGAGAGGCCTGAATGTCTTAGGCCTTTGTGAACAAAGTATCTTTCCCTGGATGCCTTAGATTGGACATTTCTATGGCCCTGCTTTAATTTGAACATTTCCATAGCCTTAGAACTATAAACTAGCAACTTAATAAGTTCCCTTTATAAAAAGCCATTCCATTTCTGGTATATTGCATTCTGGCATCTAGCAGACTAAAACATTCCTGATCCCAGATGAAAGTCCTGCTGCAGAGTCTGAGTGTTTCTTGGACTCCTGCCTTCTTATGCAGCAAGCATGAATTTTATATCAGGAGTGATCTTTCCAAGATTCCTGCACCGTCCCTGGAATCCTTCAGGCATTGTCTTGCTCACCCATCAGCTACTGAGAACATGTCCTCTTTGGGTGATCAGACTTTCCTGCTTCTCTGGTCTGGAGTATTGTAGAGTGTTTTGGGTGCACTGAGGCCATTCCAGCTCTGCCCCTTACTTGCCACGTGAAGTTCATGCAGCAACTCATTTGAGAACAAATTCCATGTCTGACATGCCAAATGCACAATGTGAAGTTTAAAAGCCCAACAATTCTTAGGCAAAGTAGCAAAGCAATTAATAAAGATGGAAAACTACTTAATTGCTTTCTGGTTATCTTTTAATTCCACACATTATCATTGTTAGTGAAATTATTTGTTTCATGTATTTCTACTGTTCCAACTAGAATCACACTTAATCCCATCCTCATCTTTTATAGATGAAGAAATAGAGCACCAAAAAGAAGGAAGCAGTGCTGGAGGTCACCCAGCTGCTAGTGACTGAGTTGGAACTAGACTTAGGTCTTTTGGTTCCCAGACCAGAGTCCTTTGTATGCGGCATCATGTTGCCTCCTTACGGAAAAGTCACATTCAATGTCAATCTCTTAGAAATATTTAAGTGAATGTGAGACTAGAGAAAGTGGGGGGATGTAGAAAAAATAGCACTGGTTTTGGAATCAGACAGATTTGGCTTTAATTCCCCTCATGGTGCTTACTCCTGTGCTCTTGACTAAGTCAATTAAATGTTAAATTGTTTGAGCTTGTGTTTCTCGTCTATAAAGTGAGGCTATCAATAGTTATCTTACAGGTTTGTGATTGGTGTGAACTGTTTGTTTCTGACATTACATATGGCCCAGGGCAAATATTTGCATATAACTCACAGCTTCTAGACAACAAAATGATTTCCACCTTCACTGAAGCCTCACAACAGAGACCCTTGGTGATATGGACTATTGTATCTTTATGTTTACATGTGAAGTAGTTGACTTACCCAGGGGTCAAGTAATTTGCCCAGGATCATTCACCTAGGGAGAGGCAGAGCTGGGATTCCATCCTATGCGATCTGACTCTGGAGCCTGGGGTCTTGCTGACTATGATTCTGCCTCCAAGGAAAGTTTTCAGAAGACGGACAGACCATACACTATTAGCCTAGGGTACAATGCCATAGATTTGTTCCTCCATCAGAGTGTCCCTGTCTTTTTATTTTTCTGAGGCATTATAAAGGACCAGGCCTCTTTTCACTCACTCCTTTTCTTGCAAAAGTGCCCACATGTCCTCTCATATGCATTCTTAATAAACAATCTACCTGCTTACTCAATTTGGGCTGTGCTCTTAAATTCTTTCTCTCAGTATGGCCAAAAACCTAGAAACCAAATATGGTAACATATTTTGATGATCCAGCCAGGAGACACTTCTCTCCAGCCATCTGGACTGGTAAGTCATGGTTATTGACTGGGAGGCTTAGCCATGTGCTTTCACGTTTTCTTCTCACTTGGCTCACTGCTATCCTCTCCTTTGTTTTTATACAACTCTGCATCTCTAAGAATCTGGGGACTCTGTTCTGGCTTTCCCAGGAAAAATCTCAGTCTACTCTGAGTCTCTGGCAATGCAAGGGGTCTCAGAGTGGTGGTGATACTGCCCTTGTGACCTGACTGGGGGCTTCTCCCCATGTTGAGCAGGAGTCCTATGGAAGCCAAACCAAGTCACCGCATATCTCTCTCTTCCCACCCTTCTTCCCCCTGCCTCTCCCTCTCCCCCCACACCTCAGCTATATGAGATTTCCCCACAATTGTGCTTTCTCTGTCTCCCTCCACCCTTCACTTCTCTGAGACTTCCCTACAATCTCTCTTTTCCTCCTCTCTTGGGCCCAGACCCATCTCCCTGCTGAACTTGTTCCACTTTTCACCTCTTTAGCAGAGGTCCTCTCTCCTGCCTCCATAAAGTCTCCTTCTTTCTTCTTCATCTGGCTTTCAATGCCTTCTGAGACATTCCATCATTTGTAACACAAGATTCTAGGCTACAGATTCTTGTACCTGCCTGGGTTTTGTCTTTGACATTCTAGGGAGTCATCTCTGGTTTATGAAAATAGGAATTGAATACTTTTCAATGGGAGCATCTCCCCTCCAGGCCCTGATCATTTAGTCTCTGTGGAGACCCACTGTGGCTGAGTATAAGGCTCCCTTCTTCTAGAGCACATTTAATTTTTAGCCACCAAGAAACAGGAAATTAAAGGACAAAGGTATTCCCAGAGCATAGGTCCAGGCATGTATCAGGAAAGTGCAAGGTTTGGGTCCCCAACTTCTGAAGAGCATTGTGCTGTAATTCTTCCAGGCAAGGGCAGGGTTAAAGTCCCTGACCTTTGTCTGTAGGCCCCTTTATTTTCCTTTATAGAGAAAATGAAAAATGCCAGTAGTCAATATCAGCCGAAAGGCAGGGAAGCATAGCCCTCCGATGGGACTCTCAATTACAATATCATCCTCTAGTCCATAAAAGACAGGGAAAGTAATCAGAAATTCTCTATGCCCATGTGTGATAGCTCTCTACCAAGGAAAGGAGCTGAGAAGGACTTGCCACTTGAGTTATGCCCATGTCTCAATTTCCATTAGGGGAAAAATCTTCTTGACAATTCCATTTTAAAACTTGTTTTCTAGGAGGCATGAGAAAATGAACCCCCAAGCCAGTTAATTATAACAAGCTAATGGAAATCAATCAGGAGGAAAAGGAAACTCTGGCTCTGTTCCAGAGAAAGTTAGTGAAAATCCCAAAGAAATATAGTAATGTAAGCCTGGATTTCCAGGAAAGGCAGATTTTGCTAGGCAGCCATTTCACCAGCCAGTCTGCCCCTGATATTCAGAGAAAGCTGCAAAATCTCTCCATGGGTCCACAAACTTCCACTAATGACTGCTAGCTTTAAAAATTGAGATAAGAAGATGGCAGCCTAGCAATGCACGTGTTTTAGCTTGTCTTCCAGAACAACTACTAAATAACCAGAAACAGTACAAAACAGCTCTTGGGGCCACGTCAGTGACGAGACACACAGCATACCCCAGTCTGAACCAGCTGGACTGGCTGCGAGCCTCCCCAGAACTGTGAGTTCCCCAAGATGTGGCAGCTGTGTCCCTCCCCCACAGGCTGCTTCCCAGAGGGAAAGGAAGGAGACTTTACCAGCAGCAGGGGCTGAGCCCAATCAAACACCAATTGCGGCATTAATTAACAAATTCTGACTACTAAAAATAGGCCCCCAGCTCAGGTGAACCTGGTCAAAGTGGAGGTCACTCATTTTTGCCCCAGTGTCAAGAGGAGAGGGCTGGTAGAAAAAGAAAAAAAAAAAGGATACAGGTTTTTGTGACTGTGTTTCTACCAAGGCTTGACTGCCTTTGGATTCAGTGGCAGGACTTCTCAGGCTGCAACTACCCCAGGCATAGGCAGAAAGAAGCTCATTTGAGGGCTTGTCTGGAAACTGTGCCTTCCCTGGGAGCGGAGTAAAGCCCAACTCAGGTGGAATCCCTCCCTCAAGGAACTCAGACACCAGAGCTTGGTAATTTGAAGCCATTAAAACCAGCCTACAACCTCTCCTCTGTCTCCATCACATCCCCAGCAGGGAGAGTCTGCCAAAGTTAAAGGTACTGCATCATCTTATGCTGGTGGGACCTGCAGGCAGACAAGCACCACATACCAGGCAGGAAAAAAACACAGTCCAGAGACTTCACAGGAAAGTCTTTCAACCTGCTGGGTCTCACTCTCAGGGAAAACTGATGCAGGTGACTCTTTCCTCCTGATAGGAGGCCAGTTTGGCCTGGGAAAATCCTGCTGCAGTCTATGACACCTAAGCAGACCCTCCTAAGGGTGGTGGGAGAAAGGCACCATACAAGCAGGGCAAGAAACAAGAAAACAAGAACTGAAAAATTCTCCTCTGTTAAACAAAACCTAAGCTAGAGGTCCAGAATAAGTTGAACAGAATGTCAAAGAACAGATAGACAACAAATCCAAACAGCAAGAAAACCCTAGGTAAAGGAAGTGAAAGCAATCTCCAGAATAAACTAGTTAAGGTAATTAAATGTCTAGACGTCAGCAAAAAATAACAAATCACACTAGGAAAATTGAAGATATGGCCTAATCAAAGGAACAAACCAACAATTCAAATGAGATGCAGGAGCTGAAACAATTAATTCAGAATATACGAACAGACATGGAGAACCTCATCAAAAACCAAATTAATGAATTGAGGGAGGATAGAAATAAGGCAAGGAATGAACAAAAAGAAGAAATGGAAAGTCTGAAAAAACAAATAACAGAACTTATGGGGATGAAAGATACAGTAGAAGAGATGAAAAAAACAATGGAAACCTACAATGGTAGATTTTGAGACACAGAAAATAGGATTAGTGAACTGGAGGATGGAACATATGAAATCCAACAAGCAAAAGAAAATATAGGGAAAAAATGGAAAAATATGAGCAGGGACTCAGGGAATTGAATGACAACACGAAGCGCACAAATATATGAGTTGGAGGTGTCCCAAAAGGAGAAGAGAAGGGAAAAGAAGGAGAAAAACTAATGGAGGAAATTATCACTGAAAAATTTCCAACTCTTATGAAAGACTTAAAATTATAGATCCAAGAAGTGCAGCATACCCGAAAGAGACTAGATCCATATAGACATACTCCAAGACACTTACTAATCAGAAGGTCAGAGGTCAAACAGAAACAGAGAATCTTGAAAGCAGCAAGAGAAAAGCAATCCATCACATACAAGGGAAAACCATTAAGACTATGCATAGATTTCTCATCAGAAACCATGGAGGAGATAAGACAATGAGATGATATATTTAAATTACTAAAAAAGAAAAACTGCCAACCAAGAATTCTATATCCAGCAAAATTGTCCTTCAAAAATGAGGGTGAAATTAAAATATTCTCAGACAAAAAATTTCTGAGAGAATTGGTGACCAAGAGACCAGTTCTGCAAGAAATACTAAAGGGAGCACTAGAGACAGATATGAAAAGACAGAAGAGAGAGGTGTGGAGAAGTGTGTAGAAAGGAAGACAATGAGTAAAGGCAAAAAGAAGGAAAATTAGATATGACATATAAAATCCAAAAAGCAAAATGGTAGAAAAAAGTACTACCCATACAGTAATAACACTAAATGTTAATGGATTAAACTCCCCAATCAAAAGACATAGACTGGCAGAATGGATTAAAAAACAGAACCCATCTATATGCTGGCTACAGGAAACACATCTTAGACTCAAGAATAAAAACATAAGTTGAAAATTAAAGGTTTGGAAAAGATATTTCATGCAAATAATAATCATAAAAGAGCAGGAGTAGCTATACTAATATGCAACAAATTAGACTTCAAATGTAAAACAGTTAAAAGAGAAAAAGAAGGGCACTATGTATTAATAAAAGGAACAATTCAGCACGAAGACATAACAATCATAAATATTTATGCACCAAACCAGAATTCTCCAAAATACATGTAGCAAACACTGAAAAGAGAAATAGAAACATCTACCATAATAGTTGGAGACATCAATTCCCCACTCTTATCAATGGACAGAACATCTAGACAGAGGATCAATAAAGAAACAGAGAATTTGAATGATACAATAAATGAGCTAGACTTAACAGACATTTATAGAACATTACATCCCAGAACAGAAGGACACACCTTTTTCTCAAGGGCTCATGGATCAATCTCAAAGATAGACCATATGCTGAGTCACAAAGCAAGTCTCAATAAATTTAAAAAGATTGAAATCATACAAAATACTTTCTCAGATCATAAAGGAAAGAAGTTGGAAATCAATAATAGGCAGAGTGCCAGAAAATTCACAAATATGTGGAGGCTCAACAACACACACTTAAACAACCAGTGGGTCAAGAAAGAAATTACAAGAGAAATCAGTAAATATCTCGAGGCAAATGAAAATGAAAACACAACATATCAAAACTTATGGGACACAGCAAAGGTAGTGCTAAGAGGGAAATTTATTGCCCTAAATGCCTATATCAAAAAAGAAGAAAGGGCAAAAACTGAGGAATTAACTGTCCACTTGGAAGAACTAGAGAAAGAACAGCAAACTTTTCCCAAAGCAAGCAAAGGGAAAGAAATAACAAAGATTAAAGCAGAAATACATGAAATTTAGCTGGTTGTATGAGAAAATCAATAAGATTGATGGACCCTTAGTAAGACTGCCAAACAGAAGAAGAGAAAGGAAGCAAATAAATAAGATCAGAAACGGAAGAGGAGACATAACCACTGACCCCACAGAAATAAAGGAAGTAATGACAGGATACTATGAACAACTTTATGCTAATAAGTACAACAATGTAGATGAAATGGACAACTTCCTAGAAAGGCATGAACAACCAACTTTGACTCGAGAAGAAATAGACAACCTCAACAAACCAATCACAAGTAAAGAAACTGAATCAGTCATTAAGAAGCTCCCCAAAAAGAAAAGTCCTGGACCAGATGGCTTCACATGTGAATTCTACTAAACATTCCAAAAAAAATGAGTATCAATCCTGCTCAAATTCTTCAAAAAAATTGAAGAGAAGGGAAAGCTACCTAATTCATTCTACGAAGCCAAAATCACACTCCTATCCAAAGCCAGACAAAGATATTACAAAAAAAGAAAACTACAGACCAATCTCTCTAATGAATATAGATGCAAAAATCCTCAACAAAATTCTAGCAAATCAAATCCAGTAACATATTAAAAGAATTATACATCATGACCAAGTAAGATTCATCCCAGGTATGTAAGGATGGTTCAACATAAGAAAATCAATTAATGTAATACACCATATCAACAAATCAAAGCAGAAAAACCACATGATCTTCTCGATTGATGCAGAAAAGGCATTTGACAAAATTCAACATCCTTCCCTGTTGAAAACACTTCAAAGGATAGGAATAGAAGGGAATTTCCTTAAAATGATAAAGAGAATATATGAAAAACCCACAGCTAATATCATCCTCAATGGGGAAAAACTGAAAACTTTCCCCCTAATATCAGGAACAAGACAAGGATGTCCACTATCACCATTGATATTCAACATTGTGTTGGAAGATCTAGCCAGAGCAATTAGACAAGAAAAAGAAATACAAGGCATCAAAATTGGAAAGGAAGAAGTACAACTATCACTGTTTGCAGATGATATGATACTATATGTCAAAAACCCTGAAAAATCCACAGCAAAACTACTAATGCTAATAAACAAGTACAGCAAAGTGTTAGGGTTCAAGATCAACATTCAAAAATCTGCAGTGTTTCTATACACTAGTAATGAACAATCTGAGAGGGAAATCAAGAAATGAATTTCATTTACAATTGCAACCAAAAGAATAAAATACTTAGGAATAAATTTAACTAAAGAGACAAAAGACCTATACAAAGAAAACTACAAGAAATTCTTAAAAGAAATCACAGAAGACCTAAATAGATGGAAGGGCATACCATGTTTGTGGATTGAAAGACTAAATATAGTTAAGATGTCAATTCTAACTAAATTTATTTACAGATTCAGTGTAATACCAATCAAAATCCCAACAACTTACTTTTCAGAAATAGAAAAACCAATAACCAAATTTATCTGGAAGGGCAGGGTGCCCCGAATAGCCAAAAGTATCCTGAGGAAAAAAAATAAAGTCGGAGGTCTCACACTGCCTGACTTTAAGGCATATTATAAAGCTACATGTGGTCAAAACAGCATGGTACTTGCATAAAGATAGACATATTGACCAAAGGAATCGAATAGAGTGTTCAGCTATAGACCCTCTCATCTATGGACATTTGATCTTTGATAAGGCAGTCAAGCCAACTCGCCTGGGACAGAACAGTCTCTTCAATAATGGTGCCTAGAGAACTGGATATCCAGATGCAAAAGAATGAAAGAGGACCCGTATCTCACACCCTATACAAAAGTTAACTAAAATGGATCAAAGACCTAAACTTTAGGTCTAAGACCATAAAACAGTTTGAAGAAAATGTAGGGAAAGATCTTATAAATCTTATGCTTGGAGGTGGTTTTATAGACCTTATACCCAAAGCAAGAGCACTGAAGAAAGAAAGAAATGGGAACTCCTCAAAATTAAACACTTTTGCGCATCAAATAACTTCATCAAGAAAGTAAAAAACAGCCTACACAATGGGAGACAATATTTGGAAATGACAGATCAGATAAAGGTCTAGTATCCAGAATTTATAAACAGATTGTTCAACTCAACAACAGAAAGGCAGCCAATCCAATTACAAAATGGGAAACAGACTTGAACAGACACTTCTCAGAAGAGAAAATACAAATGGCCAAAAGGCACATGAAGAGATGCTCAACGTCCCTGGCCATTAGAGAAATGCAAATCAAAACCACAATGAGATATCATCTCACATCTACCAGAATGGCCATTATCAACAAAACAGAAAATGAAAAGTGCTGGAGAGGATGTGGAGAAAGAGGCACACTTATCCACTGTTGGTGGGAATGTCAAATGGTGCAACCACTGTGGAAGGCAGTTTGGCGGTTCCTCAAAAATCTGAATATAGAATTGCCATATGACCCAGCAATACCATTGCTAGGTATCTACTCAAAGGACATAAGGGCAAAGACACAAACAGACATTTGCACACCAATGTTTATAACAGCATTATTTACAATTGCAAAGAGATGAAAACAGCCAAAATGTCCAGCAACAGACGAGTGGCTAAACAAACTGTAGTATATACATAGGATGGAATATTATGCAGCTTTAAGACAGAATAAAGTTATGAAGTATGTAACAACATGGATGGACCTTGAGGACATTATGCTGAGTGAGATTAGCCAAAAACAAAAGGACAAATACTGTATGGTCTCACTGATATGAACTGAGATTAGTGAATAAAATTGGAATATTTCATTGGTATCAGAGACCCACCAGGAGATAGAAACAGGGTAAGATATTGGGTAATTGGAGCTGAAGGGATACAGATTGTACAACAGGACTGAATACAAAAACTCAGAAATGGACAGCACAGTACTACCTAACTGTAATACAATTATGTTAAAACACTGAATGAAGCTGCATGTGAGAATGATAGAGGGAGGAGGGCTGGGGGCATAAATGAAATCAGAAAGAGAGATGTTAAAGATTGAGATGGTATAATCTAGGAATGCCTAGAGTGTATAATAATAGTGACTAAATGTACAAATTTTAAAAATGTTTTTGCATGAGGAAGAACAAAAGAATGTCATTACTGCAGGGTGCTGAAAATAGATGGTAATTAATATTTTAAAATGTCACCTTATGTGTGAGACTAAAGCAAAAAATGTTTATTTGGTACAAAATTTATATTTGAATAGTGCATTTCCTAATATAACTTATGTAGATAGTTTGATTGAACACCTTAATTACTTGGAATCTCAGGTAGGACATGAGATTTTGTTGGTTTGTCCAGAGTGATGCCCCAATGAATCCCAGAGTGATTCGATCAGTGAGTGGAAAAGTATTTGCAAAGTCCCTTTCACGGAATGGTGAGAACGAGGAGAAATTCAACTTCCCCAAGTTGATTTCTTGATATTCTCACAAGCAGTGTGGACAACCAAAGCTATAGGCTGAGCCCCCTGTCTTGGGGGTTGTTCATATGAAACTTAACCCCACAAAGGATAAGTCAAGTCTACTTAAAATTTAGGCCTAAGAGTCACCCCCCAGAGAGCCTCTTTTGTTGCTCAGATGTGGCCTCTCTCTCCAATCAACACAACAAGCAAACTCACCACCCTCCCCCTGTCTATATGGGACATGAATCACAGGAGTGATTCATGCCAGGACCTTCCTGGCAACGTGGGACAGAAATCCTAGAATGTGCTCAGACTCAGCTTCAAGGGATTGAGAAAAACCCTAGAATAAGCTGAGACTCAGCATCAAGGGATTGAGAAAATCTTCTCGACCAAAAGGGGGAAGAGTGAAATGAGACAAAGTGGCAATGCTGAGAGATTCCAAACAGAGTTGAGAGGTTATCCTGGAGGTTATTCTTATGCATTAAGTAGAGATCACCTTGTTATTCAAGATGTAATGGAGAGGCTGGAGGGAACTGCCTGAAAATGTAGAGCTGTGTTCCAGTAGCCATGTTTCTTGAGGATGATTGAATAATGATATAACTTTCACAGTGTGACTGTGTGATGCTCCTTTTATCTACCTTGTCAACAGATGAGTAGAACATATGGAATAAAAATAAATAATAGAGGGAACAAATGTTAAAATAAATTTAGTATGAAATGCTAATGAAAGCGAGGGGTAAGGGGTGTGGTATGTATAATCTTTTTTTATTTCTTTTTTCTGTTTTCATTTTATTTCTTTTTTTGTTGTCTTTTTATTTCTTTTTCTGAATTGATGCAAATGTTCTAAGAAATGATGAATATGCAACTAAGTGATGATATTGTGAATTACTGATTATATATGTTGATGTTTTAGTTCATTTGTTAAATTTTTTAATTAATAAATAAACTTTTAAAAAAAGAATATTAAAAAAATTGAGATAAGGCCAAAAAGGAGGAGAAAGCAAGGAGAGGTAAACAGAAATCCAGAGAACCAGCCCCAGTTACTGCAGTTAGTGTTCAAAGTGTTCTGTCCCTTTGTGGTCACTTGAGTCAGGGCTCTCAGCTGAAAGGACCTTGCTTCAACTGTGGGTCAGAGGGCCACTGGTGGAGAGAAGTTCAGAAACCTTGAGATAACCCTCAACCTCGGGACTCACCAGGGCCTTGCCCCAGGTGCCACCAGCATGGGCATGGGGACCAGGGATGGCACCATCTTCAAAGGGGGCAGGACAGCCCCTCCAGCCCTTTCTGTGGCAAATGAAGAAGACAAGGCTGCCTAAGGCTGCATAAGACTCTGCTGACTCCACAAATGACCATCCACCTGGAGGAGGCTCAGGGTTCATTCAAGGTGGCAAGTGAGAGTGTTAATTTCTTAATTGACCCTGAACAGCCACTCTGGACCTGGCTCCACTTGGGCTTGCCTAGTTATGGGGTTAATGGTGAAGTCAAAACTGGGATCTTCACTACCCCTCTCTTAGTAGACCTGAGGACATTCTGGTGTCCCCTCAGCTTCTCACTGTCCCTGAATGCCACACCCCTTCTAGGGAGAGCTTTTCTTCACTCCCTGGGGGTCACCTTAAGGCTAGCAAACCTGGATAGTGTTGACCCCCTTCTACTAGACCTCGGCCTCCTGGCATCCCAGAGGAGATCCTTATGCAAACAAACCGTATGTACAGGATGAAGGCATCTTGAACGTGGTGGTTGGGCTCAGGTGTCAACTTGGCCAGGTGATGGTGCCTCGTTATGTTCCTTGGACTTGAATCACCAGCATTTGAAATTCATCTATGGCTGATTACATCTGCAGTCTGCTAAGGGGAGTGCCTTCCACAAGACTGATGTTTAATTTAATTAGCTGGGGGCTTAAAAGAGAGAGGTCAGAAGAGAGCCAAACAGCACAGCCTGAGCAGCTCAGCATACCTCATCTCAGCACTCTCCGTTCAGCCCAGATGTTTGGAAATGCAGAAAGGAATTGCCCGGGGAAAGCCACTGGAACACAGAAGCCAGGAGAGAAGGCCAGAAGATGTCACCATGTGCCTTCCCATGTGACAGGGAGCCTCAGATGGAAGCTAGCTGCCTTTCCTATGAAGACCTATAAATTTTTAACTGAATAAATCCTCTTTTATTAAAAACCAATCCATCTCTGGTGTATTGTATTCTAGCAGCTTTGGCAGGCTAGAATACTGAAGCAAGCCCATTGAGTAGCCCCTGTCTGCATTCAGGTTCTTAGTCTTAGACATTAAAGAAGCAATTTTTTATATCCCTCTTCACTCTGACTCTCAATACCTATTTTCTTTTGAAAAGCAGAGACTTTTATCTTAATTATAAGATTCCTACCCAACTCAGTCTCTGTGTCTTTGGGAATGCATCAGACCTTACTGACTTCCAACTACCTCAGAGAACATTCTTGCAATATGTTACCATTGTAAATTGACATGCATCTCCTGTGAAAGTGAATTTGTAGAAAGTTTTAAGAAGTACCGTCCTGGAGGCTGGAAGTTGGAATCATGGTGTGGCTGGGCCACTGCTCCCCTTGAGGAGCAAAACCCATTCCATGCCCTTCCTCAGCTTCTCATGGTGGCTGGAAACCCACTTCACTCCTTGGCTTGTGGCAACATGACTCAAGCTCTGCCTCCGTCACGTGGCTGTCTCTCTCCCTGTCTCTGTGTCCAAATTTCCTCTCCTTATGGGGTTATCAATCATATTGGTTAGAGGCCCCTGTAACCCAGTTTGAGCTCATCTTGACTAATAACATTTTCAAAGATCTCTATTTACACATAAGTTCATGTTCAAGGGCTGGGAGTAGGACTTAACATGCACTTTAGGGGGACAAAATTCAGTCAATTACACAAGCTGTACCTGAAACCGCATTCTCAGAGCACATGCACTGCATTTTTTTGTTCGGTTTTGTAAAGTGGATATATGAGGAAGAAAGTTAATGAATGGAAATTGAAGGCATCTGAGGGTGTGCGAAGAGCCCGTTTTAGACTGTTTTTCCATTGCTGACTGGATATTGTTCTACAGGACAGTCAGCAAAGGTTCAGATAGCTCACCCACGTTTCAGTCAGCCCCCTGGCTCTCTGCACCACTGGCCGGCTCCATCCCTCTTTCTGTCAGTCAGCGGCCATTGTACCTCTCTGAAGAGCTCATGCTACTCACTGAAGCAAAGCCAGGTAGATGGCATCCCTGGTGTTTGGTGCCAGGTTTAGATCCACTCTAGCCTCTGGCAGGAAGACGAGCTGAGCAATCTTGAGGGATTAATTTCTTCTAGGCATTTCAATGTAGTCAAGATTATGATCCCTGATAAATCTTACTAAGCCATGGTTCTTCAGGCCCCTAAATTTTTTGGCATGACTATGCGACAAGCCCTGTAGGTGCTGACGTTTTAAATGCAGCTCCAGTTGTTCATGGTCTAGAATCAGTTCCCTGAAATCCATGCAGTTCTGCCTCCTTTCCTCACTGCCATGTGAGCTGCCCCATTAGGCACCCAGAATGGTGTGTAAGTGCTGTGCTAGGAATAAATGTGATTAAGAGTGGGAGGAGAGAATCACAACTCTTATTAAGGTTTATTCAGCTGAAGGTCATTGAAAACAAATGATTGGAGGGAGACAGAGGAGTTAGTTCTCTTGTTCCTCAAAAAGTTGGCATAATTGTCACTACACAGTGGATGCCTAGAGAAGCACCTTGGAAGAAGTAGGACCTTAACCCTTTCGTAGGTAATATGTAGGCTAAAATTAATGGGAAAGGAGAAATTAAAGGACCCTTTCCACTAATCAAATAAAATTTGTCACTCACAGATCTGTGGTTAAAATGTACACTGGAAAATTAATTTCCTAAATGTCTACAGAGAAATTTACCAAAAGAAAGACATGTTCACCTGTACAAAATAATGAAATAAAAAACTAGGCCATCAGAGAGTGCTCCATCCTTCTGGAATCTGACATGCTTGCAGGCACATGATACCCCTGCTGACCCTCAGTTTTCGACATCGGTGGAATTGTGGATGCAAATCCAGATGGTGACAGCACTTCAGGACTGTACAGACTGTCGGTGCCAAAACTGCTGATGATCACATTGTTTCCAACCATATCTCCCTGTTCTGACCATCACTGTTCCCTCCAGAAATAGTGTCCCAAGAGGTACGTCTTATCCCCATGTAAGTCCCCACAGCAGTGCCTGCCTGAAATACTATAGAACATGTTACTGTCCACTTCGGGCCTGAGGTCCTGGAAACACTGAGGCCTCTACTGAAAGAGCTTCACACTGAGAAACCCTGGATGAAGGCATCACTCATAGCTCCTACCAGGACCAGTGAGCCCAGACACTGGTGGAAGGCTGGCCTTGGGTCCCAGAACTGCACTCCCTTCAGCTGGACCCTGCTGGACTGGGAAGGACTGGACAGTGATGCTGGCACCCAGATCCTTGAACCCCAGCATCTTCTCACTCTCGGAATGTAAATAACCCTGCAAATGCCCTTCTGAGGCATTGAACTCCTTGCACAAAGCAAGGTGCCATCCTCTTGTTAGTGAAGTTTCCTTACATAGTGACACTCCTGCTGATCAGAGCCACCTTGGCCTATAAAATTTGGTACACTCCAGGAACTCAACTCTGAAGCTGTGAGAATACATCAAGGCTGTCCTGAGGCAGAGGCCTGCATTGTTCAAGCCCCACAATGACAGTCCCTCCCACTGGCTTGGCTCCCTGGACACCTATTCCACCAATGATGGCAGCCTCATCCCCAGGGCACCAATCCACTTGCTCTCCTTGATCATGTCAGCGATTATCTTGGGCGTGGATAGTCCACGTCTGCAAAGACAGCTGTGGATGAAGTACATGGGGGCACTCAGCATCTTGCCAGCATTGATGGTGATGACGAACACATGGAAGAGGGAAAAGACCAGGAAGCATCATGATGCACCTCCTGGCTCTGGAAAAGGCCGAATAAAACAGATTCAGTCGCATAGTTCTTGGTGCCCCTGGATTCTCTGCAACCCTTGATTCTTTGCCCCAAGACTGAGGAAATGGTTTCTGCGAGGACACAAATTACATGAGATGAAAAAGATTCCCAAATTCAGAGAGTCAGACCCACTGTGCTCAGGTCACAGCTGTGCTATATATTAGTGTGAACTTTGACAAATCAATGAACTTTCCAGGACTTCCCTTTCTAAGTTAAAAAAAGATAATGATCCCTACAACTTCTTCTGTGTTCCCATCACAACTGGCACTCCCCGGTACATTTCACCATGATGCTTATAACATTGTTGTATAATTGTTTATTTATGTGTCTACTCTCCCCCCAGGCTGTGGTTGCTGGAAGGCAGGGCCCTGACTTCTAGTGCTAGCTAGGGCTGGTTCAATGTCTGGTACTCAGTATTCATTCATTCAATAAACATTTGTAGGAATAAGGAATGAATAAACACCTGTCCTGTCTACCTCTATATGTCCAAAACCGGACTTCTGGTCTTTCCCCAAAACATATTCTTCTGGCAGTCTTCTATCTCAGCTGATTGTTCAGCCTAAAAATCTTGGAGTCATTATTGAGTCCTCTTTCTTGCACATATCCTATCTAATCCATTAAGAAATCCTTGAGTCTTTACCTTCAAAATGCAGCCAGAACCTAACTCCTTCTTACCACGCCCACAGCCACCACCCAGGCCTCGTCCAAACTCACCTCCCCTTGCTTACTAACTGACCCCCCTAGTTCACCTCTTACCACATGCCCCACCCCACCTGTTCTCACCACAGCAGCAGAGTGCTCTTTCCATGCCCAGCGAGGGTGCCCCACTCCAACCAGAGTGAGAGCCGGAGTCCCTCCCATGGCCTCTGGGCCTTTGTGATCTGGTCCCCACTGCCTCTCTAACCTGCTCTTCTCCCGTCCTTCCCTTGCTCACTGCTGCACAAGCACGCTGGCCTTGATACCCATCAGACACCCTGAGCAAGACACCACCTTGGAACCTTTGCCCCCTTTGCTTTGTTGCCTGGAAGCTTCTTCCCCTGCAAGTCTACTGGCAAATTCGCTCACCTCCTTAAAACTCTGTGCAAACATCACTTTCTCAACGAGGCTACTGGAAACCCTATTTCAAATGGCAAATACTCAGCGCACTCCCAGTGCCCCTTACCCTGCTCTGGTTTCTCTCCTTTCCCACCTTTGGGCATAGTATATAATTTACGGATTACATTCATGTGCTATTGTCTTTCTGCCCCCCAGCTCCGTGAGGCAGGGACCATTATCTGTTTCGGGCTATGAGGCATCCCAAGGGCACAGCATAGTGCCTGGTACATGGTAGGTGCTTGATGAATATATCTCGAATAAATGAAGGAATAGTGGGAGTTATGGAAGATGAAACATAATGACATTTTAAATGTGTATAGGACTCTACAATAGTATAAAATTTCATTCCACTGAACGAATATTCACTGAGCACAGACACTGGCTAACCTCCTTGCATTAGTAGCTCAAATTGAAATGACTACTTGGTCATGGCGTATAATTTTTTTAATACGCCTTTGGATTTGATTTCAAATGTTTTTTTTTAATGTAATAATTATTTATTTTTTATATATTGCTATTTCTTGATGTCAAACTATGTATTAATCTCTGAATGATTTTTTTTTTTGGTTCCCCCTATTATTTATTTATTTAATTTTTAAAAAAAATTTTTTTATTAATCAAAAAAAAAGAAAAGAAATTAACACAACATTTAGAAATCATTCCATTCTACACATGCACTCAGTAATTCTTAGTATCATCACATAGATGTATGATCATCATTTCTTAGTACATTTGCATCGATTTAGGAAAAGAACTAGCAAAACAGCAGAAAAAGATATAGAATGTTAATATAGAGAAGAGAATTAAAATAATAATACTAATAAAATATATATATATAAAAAGGAAAAGAAAAAAACAAAAACAAAAGATACAAACACACAAACAAACAAACAAAAAACCATATTTCAGGTGCAGCTTCATTCAGTGTTCCAACCTAGTTACATTACACTTAGGTATTATTGTGCTGTCCATTTTTGAGTTTTTGTATCTAGTCCTGTTGCACAGTCTGTATCCCTTCAGCTCCAATTACCCATTATCTTACCCTGTTTCTAACTCCTGCTGGTCTCTGTTACCAATGATATATTCCAAGCTGATTCTCGAATGTCGGTTCACATCAGTGGAACCATACAGTATTTGTCCTTTAGTTTTGGGCTAGACTCACTCAGCATAATGTTCTCTAGGTCCATCCATGTTATTACATGCTTCATAAGTTTAGTCTGTCTTAAAGCTGCATAATATTCCATTGTAGGTATACGCCACAGTTTATCTAGCCACTCGCCTGTTGATGGACATTTTGGCTGTTTCCATCTCTTTGCAATTGTAGATAATGCTGCTATAAACACTGGTGTGCAAATGTCCGTCTGTGTCTTTGCCCTTAAGTCCTTTGAGTAGATACCTAGCAGTGGTATTGCTGGGTCGTAATCCATTCTGCCATTCTATGTCTTTTGATTGGGAAATTCAGTCCATTAACTTTTAGTGTTATTACTGTTTGGATAATATTTTCCTCTACCATTTTGGCTTTTGTATTATATATATCATATCTGATTTTCCTTCTTTCTACACTTTACTCCATACCTCTCTCTTCTGTCTTTTCGTATCTGACTCTAGTGCTCCCTTTAGTATTTCTTGCAGAGCTGGTCTCTTGGTCACAAATTCTCTCAGTGACTTTTTGTCTATAAATGTTTTAATTTCTCCTTCATTTTTGAAGGACAATTTTGCTGGATATAGGAGTCTTGGTTGGCAGTTTTTCTCTTTTAGTGATTTAAATATATCATCCCACTGTCTTCTAGCTTCCATGATTTCTGCTGAGAAATCTACACATAGTCTTATTGGGTTTCCCTTGTATGTGACAGATTGTTTTTCTCTTGCTGCTTTCAAGATCCTCTCTTTCTCTTTGACCTCTGACATTCTAACTAGCAAATGTCTTGGAGAATGCCTATTTGGGTCTATTCTCTTTGGGGTGCGCTGCACTTCTTGGATCTGTATATTTAGGTCTTTCATAAGAGTTGGGAAATTTTCAGTGATAATTTCTTCCATTAGTTTTTCTCCTCCTTTTCCCTTCTCTTCTCCTTCTGGGACACCCACAACACGTATATTTGTGCGCTTCATATTGTCATTCAGTTCCCTGATCCCCTGCTCAAGTTTTTCCATTCTTTTCCCTATAGTTTCTGTTTATTTTTGGAATTCAGTTGTTCCATCCTCCAGTTCACTAATTGTAGCTTCTGTCTCTTTAGATCTACCATTGTAGGTATCCATTGTTTTTTCCATTTTTTCTTCTTTGTCCTTCACTCCCACAAGTTCTGTGATTTGTTTTTTCAGATTTTCTATTTCTTCTTTTTGTTCAGCCCATGTCTTCTTCATGTCCTCCCTCAATTTATTGATTTGGTTTTTGAAGAGTTTTTCCATTTCTGTTCGTATATTCAGCATTAGTTGTCTCAGTTCCTGTATCTCATTTGAACTATTGGCTTGTTCCTTTGATTGGGCCATATCTTCAATTTTCCGAGCATCATCCATTATTTTCTGCTGGTGTCTGGGCATTTGATCAGATTTCCCTGGGTGTGAGACCCAGCTGGTTAAAAGGTTTTTCTGTGGAATCTCTGGGCTCTGTTTTTCTTTTCCTGCCCAGTAGGTGGCGCTTGTGGCGGTCGTTTGTCTGCGGGGCAGTCGGCCCGGGAAACCGCGCGTGGAGGCGGGGGTCGCTGGCCGCGGCTTGGGGGAGTGCTGGTCCAAATTGCCCAGCTGGCCCGAGACGCCAAGCATGACGGGAGGGCCCCGCTATCCAACATTCCCAGTCAGACCCGGGAGCCACGTGCGTGGAGGGGACCCCAGTCGCCAGCCGCCCGGGCCAGGAAAACACGCGCCCCTCGGGTATCTCACTGCAGCGGACTCTCCCTGCCCGTTCAGCCGTTCCAGAATGGGGTACGCTGTCTTTTTGGTCTCTGTCGTGACTCCGGGAGCTGTTTCGTATTGTTTCTGTTTCTTTAGTTGCTTTTCTGGAGGAGGAACTAAGACCCGTGCGTCTTACTAAGCCGCCATCTTCTCCGGAAGTTTCTCAAATGTTTTGTTGGGAATTTTTGCATCTATATTCATTAGGAAGAGTCACCTGTAGTTTTCTTTTCTTATAGTATATATACATCAAGTTTGGTATTAGAATGATGTTAGCTTCATAGACTGAATTAGGTACTTTTCCTTTTCCTTCACTTTTTTGGAAGAGTTTCAGCAGAAATGGTGTTTTTTTTTAAAAAACTTATTGATATTTTAATTGGTATTGCATTGAATCTATAAATCAACTTGGATAGACTTGACATTAACTATATTTAGTCTTCCAATACATGAACATGATATACTTTTCCTTTGTTTAGATCTTCTATGATTTATTTTACCAATTTCTTATAGTTTCATGTGTATGGATTTTTTGCATCCTTAGTTAAATTCATTCCTAAATGTTTGATTCTTTTGATTGCTATTGTAAATGGAATTTTTTCGTGAGTTCCTCCTCAGATTGTGCACCATTAGTGTATAGAAACACTACTGATTTGGGTTGTTGCTCTTTAAACTGCCACTTTGCTGCACTCATTCGTTAGCTCTAGCTTTGCTGCAGATTCTTCAGGATTTTTGACACATAGTATTATGTCATCAGCAAACAGTGAGAGCTTTACTTCTTCCTTTCCAATTTGAATGCCTTGTATTTCTTTTTCATGTCTAATTGCTCTGGCTAGAACTTCCAGCACAATTTTGAATAACAAGGGTAACGGGGCATCCTTGCCATGTTCCTAATCTTAGAGAGAAAGCTTTTAGTCTTTCCCCGTTGAGGATGATGTTAGCTGTGGGTTTTTCATATATTCCCCTTATCATGTTGAGAAAGTTCCCTTCTATTCCTATCTTTTGAATTGTTTTCATCAAGAAAGGATGTTAAATTTTGTCAAGTGCCTTTTCTGCCTCAATGGAGACAATTATGTAGTTTTTCTGCTTTGATTTATTGATATGCTGTATTACATTAATTGATTTTCTTATGTTGAACCAGTCTTGCATACCTGGAATAAATCCCACTTGGTCATAGTGTATAATTCTTTTAATGTGCTGCTGTATTCAATTTGCAAGAATTTTGTTGAGTATTTTGCTCTATACTCATTGAAGAAATTGCTCTTTAATTTTCCTTTCATTTAATATCTTTATCTGGCTTTGATATGAGGGTGATGCTGGCTTCATAGAATGTGTTAGGTAGCTTTTCCTCCTAATTTGAGCAGGATTGGCATTAATTCTTTCTTGAATGCTTGGTAGAATTACCATGTGAAGCCATTTGGTCCTGGACTTTTCCTTTTGGGGAGTTTCTTGATGATTAATTTGATCTCTTTACATGTGATTTGTTTGTTGAGTCATCTATTTCTTCTTGAATCAATGTTGGTTGTTCAAACCTTTCTAGGAAGTTGTCCATTTCACCTGTGTTGTCTGGTTTTTTAGCATATTATTGCTCATAGTATCCACTAATTATCCCCTTTATTTCTGCGGGGTCAGTGGTTATGTCCCCTCTTCCATTTCTGATTTTATTTATTTGCACCCTCACTCTTTTTTTGTTAGCCTAGCTAAGGGTCCATCAATTTCATTGATTTTCTCAAACAACTTCTGGTTTTGTTGATTTTATAGATTGTTTTCATATTCTCAATTTTATTTATCTCTGCTCTGAGCTTCATAATTTCTTTCCTTTTGTTTGCTTTGGTTCTTGATTTTTGCTGTTTCTTCTTTTTTAATATAGACATTTAAGGCAAAAAAATTTCCCTCTGTGGACTGTCTTTCCTGCATCCCATACATTTTGATATGTTGTGTTTTCATTTTCATTTGTCTCAAGATATTTACTGATTTCTCTTGTAATTTCTTCCTTGACCCACTGGTTGTTTAAGAGTGTGTTGATCGCCTCCATATATCTGTGAATTTTCTGGCCAGCTATGATTTCCAAATTCATCCCATTATTATCTGAGAAAGCATTTTGTATTATTTCAATCTTTTTAAATTTATTGAGACTTGCTTTGTGACCAGCATGTGGTCTGTCCTTGAGAATGATCCATGAGCTCTTGAGAAAAATGTGTGTATCCTACTGTTGTTCATATATTTCTAGGAAATTGTCTATTTCCTCTAAGTTGTCTAGTTTATTGGCATACAGTTGTGTGCAATATCCTCTTATGATCTTTTTTATTTCTCCTTTCATTTTTTATTTTCCTCCTCTCATTTTTTATTTTATTTATTTGCATCTTCTCTCTTTTTTACTTTGTCAGGTAGCTAAGAGTTCGTCAATCTTGTTTTTCTCTTCTCAAAAAATCAACTTTTGGTTTTATTGATTCTCTCTAAGGATTTTTGTTTTCCACTTCATTTATTTCCACTTTAACATTTGCTATTTACTTTCTTCTATATGCTTTACAGTTAGTTTGCTACTCTTTCTCTAATCTAAAAAAACGGTCAGTTAGGCCTTTTGTTTTAGCTCTGTCTCTGCTTTTATAATGTAGGCATCTAGAGGTATAAATTTCCCTCTCAGCACCACCTTTGCAGCATCACACAAATTTTGATATGTTGTATTCTCATTTTCATTCATCTCCAGATACTTACTTATTTCTTTTGTAATTTCTTCTTTGATGCACTGATTGTTTAAGAGTGTGTTTTACCACCCTATGTTTGTGAAAGTTATGGTTCTTCAGTGGCTTTTGATTTCCAGCTTCATTCCATTGTTATATGAAATTGTGCATTGATTAATTTCAATCTCTTTCAAATTGTTAAGTCCTGTTTTGTGCCCCAGCAAATGATCTATTCTGGAGAATGTTCCATGAGTACTTGAGAAGAATGTACATCCTGCTGTTTGGGGATGCAACAATTCATATATGACTATTAGGTCTAATTCACTTATCATATTATTTAGTTCACTATTTTCTTGTTGATCCTCTGTCTAGTTGTTCTATCTATTGAAGAGAGTAGTTTGTTGACATCTCCCACTATTAATGTAGAAACATCTATTGCTCTGTTCATTTTTTTGTTTGTATATTTTTTGTTTTGTTTTTGCATAGGCAGGCACCAGGAATTGAACCCGGGTCTCTGGTATGACACGCTAGAACTCCGCCTGTTGAGCTGTCGTGGCCCACCCTGCTCTGTTAGTTTTAATGGTGTTTGCCTCATATACTTTGGAGCACCTTAATTGGGTGCATACACACTTATGTTTGCTATTTCTTTTTGGTGAATTACCACTTTTAATAATACATAGTGTTTTCCCTTGGCTCTTATAACATCTTTGCATTTAAAACCTATTTTGTCTGATATTAATATAGCTACTTCATGCTTATTATGGGTTATTGCTGGCATGGAATATCTTTTACCATCCACTTACTTTCAATGTATTTATATCTTTGGGTCTAAGGTGATTCTTTAAACAGCATATAGATGGATCTTATATTTTGAATCCATTCTGCCAATCTGTGTCTTTGTTATTGGGGAGTTTAATCCATTAATATTCAACATTATTACTATAAAAGCTGTCCTAACTTCAGTTATTTTATCCTTTGGCTTTTATTCATCAAAGCTAGTATTTTTATCCTTTTATCCTTTTGGTTACCTTAGTGATAATTGTAATTTCTACACTGTTTTCCAGGCCTCTCTCTCATGTCTTTTTCCTTTTTTCTGCTAACAGAACTCCCTTTAGTATTCTTGCAGGGCAGGTATCTTTTTAGCAAATTCTCTCAGCATTTGTTTACCTTGGAGAATGTTAAATTCTCCCTCACTTTTGAAGGATAGCTTTGCTAGATAAAGAATTGTTGGCTGAAAAAAAAAAAAAAGAATTGTTGGCTGGAACTTTTTCTCATTCAGAATCATAAATAGATCATACCACTGCCTTCTCACTTCCATGGTGCTTGATGAATAGTCAGCACATATTCTTACTGGGCTACACCTTTTACATGGTGAATTGCTTTTCCCTTGCTGCTCTCAGGACTCTCTCCTCTTCAGCATTTGATGGTTCAATTAGCACGTGAATTAGAGTGGGTCTATTTGTATTTATTCTATTTGGATTTTGTGGGCCTTATCTGACTTGGATATTTGTCTTTTATAAGGGTTGGGAAGTCTTCCCTTATTATCTCCTCAAGTAATCTTCCTTGCCCTTTACTCTTCTCTTCTCCCTCTGAGACACCAATGATTCTTATATTTGTATGCCTCATGTTGTCCAACCTTTCCCTGACATCAAATTCAAATGTTTCATCTTTTTCATTTCTTTTTTGTGTGTGCACTCAAATTCAGTTGCTCTAGCCTCTAGATTGCTTATTCTTTCTTCTGCCTCCTCAAATCTGCTCTTGTGTATTTCTAGAATAATTTAATTTGATATTTCATTTCCATAAGATCTTCTATTTTTCTATTTATTTTTCCAAATTCTTCTTTATGCTCTTCTAGTGTCATCTTGATATCGTTTTATGTCATTAGCCATCCCACTGAAGTTACTTTGAAGATTTGTCCATACTTTTTTTATTAGTTGTCCCAAATTGGGTGTCTCCTCTGGCTTTTTAATTTCATCATTTGGCTTGGCCATATCTTCATGTTTCTTCATCTAGTTTGTAACTTTTTGCTTGTTTCTTGGCATTTGATTATCGTGGTAAGGTTATTTTGAATATTTATTTCCCTTGCTCATCTAATTTTTTGTTTTGGCTTGGGCTTGCATTGAAGATTTCCTATGGCTCTTAGATTGTCAGTAATTCCCAGCCAAACCAAGGCTACAGCTTAGCTCAAGGGGGTTGCACCTTTTTTAAGAATCCTGTTGGAGACTGGGCAGAGAAGCAGCTTTTTAGGCTGCACCTTCCCAGTCTTCCCAGCAGATGACAATCATGCCCCACACCCCACCTGTCCTGACTGTGGCTGCCCACTGTGCAAGGCCCAGACCAGGTGACAATCCAGTCAAGGCTGAGGCACCCAGGATGCGGAAAGCCCCCGGCTCCAGGGAGGGGACATATGATCACATTTTTATAAAATCAGAACAAGCAAAATTAAAGAACATATTTTTATATGCATATAGATACAAATTATTAGGAATGTTTTAGCTCTGAGCTTGGGTAACAAATTCATTCATTATCACTCAATAGTTATAACATTATGTATATTTTATGAAATACATTTTTGTATACATCAAATATTATAAGATAATGAAGAATAATTCCTTTCATTAAAGGATGATGGCTTGTTCTAATTTTATAAAAATGTGATCATACATATATAGTCTTTGGGCTTGTTTGGTTTTTTTTTTTTTTTACTCAATGTTGTTTCAAAGATTCATCAGTATTTTTTATTGTAGTTATATTTCACTTATTTTTACTATTGTACACTATTCCATTGGTTGAATGTGCCATAATATATTTTCCTATTCTCTTGTCAATGCATCTTAGTTGTTTCTATATTTTTCCCATGAACAAAACTTCTGTTATAAACATTCCTGTTCATGTGGGAAATTTTTCCTGGAATATGTACATAAGGATGGATATTTGCTTTGTTGAAGATTGTGAAAATGTTCAACCTTACAAAAAAATTGATAAATTGTTTTGAAAGTGATTGTGTCAATATTAACATCCACCAACCATGTTTAGGAGATTATTTTCAACTATCCCCTTGACAACACATGTATCCTGGTTTGAAGCTATTATGTACCCCAGAAAAGCCATATCTTTCATCCTCATTCACTATTGCTGGATGGAATCTTTCAGATTGTTTCCATGGAGATGTGACACACCCAGTTATGGGTGGTAACTTTTGATTAGATGGTTTCCGTGGAGATATGTCTCCACCCACTCAAGGTGGGGTTCTTACTGGACTCCTTTAAAAGGGAACTAGTTTGGAAAAAGCTTTAGAGCCAACAGAACCAACAGAGCCCACACAGCCAGAGACTTTGGAGATGTTTAAGGAAAATGTCCCTGGTGAATCCTTATGAAATGAGAAGCCAGGAGAAAAAGTTAGCAGCTGTCACCGTGCAACTTCCAAGTTAATAGAGAAACCCCAAATGTCACTGGCATTCTTGCGCCAAGCTATCTTACCCTGGATGCCTTAGTTTGGACATTATTATAGCCTTGCCTTAATTTGCACATTTTCACAGCCTTAGAACTGTAAACTTGCAACTTAATAAATTATCCTTTTGAAAAGCCATTCCATTTCTAGTATATTGCCTTCCACAGCTTTTACAAACTTGAACAGCTTTTGGTACTGGAAGTGGAGTGCTACAGATTGCAAATATCAAGCATGTCAGAATAGCTTTTCAAATGGATGAGGGGAAGATTTTGGAAGAGTTATGAAAAGCTGGATAGAGAAAGCCTAGAATGCTTTGAAGAGGCTGTTGGCAGAAATGTGGATTCTAAAGACACCTCTGATGAGGCTTTAAACAGAAATGATGTCTGTGTCATTGCAAACTGGAAGGAAGGGAATCTTTCTTTTAAAATGGAAAATAATCAGGCAAAATTGACTGCTGGCTTTAGATAGAAGGCAGATTTTAATAGCCATGAATTTGGATATTTAGCAGAAGAGATTTCCAAATTATATGTGGAAATTGCAGCCTGGTATCTCCTTTCAACTTATAGTGAAAAGTGACAGGAAAGAGATAAGCTGAGAACTGAACTCTAGAATACAAAGAAACCAGAAATTGATGTTCTGGAAAATTCTGGGCTTCCAGGAAGGAAGACCCCAGAGAATAGTTCTCCACATGAGGATTTAAGCAAACAGAGAACCAGTCAGCCATTTCAGAAAAAAATAAAACAAACAAACAAACAAAAACCAGATCTGGAGATAGAGTTATCCAGCAAGGATTTGTTGAAAGTCCTATTGTCTGATGGGCATGCATAGGAAACCAATAGGAGTGTTGAGGGATCTGCATAAATGGAACCACCCCAGTTGGGACTAAAAGGGAGATAAAAGGGACAAAGTGGAAGAAAAATGACTTCAGAGGCAGAGCCATGGAAGCTGAAATTTTTTTTTTTTTTTTTTTTTTTTTTTTTTTTTTAGAGAGGGAGGAAGGGAAGGAAAGACAGAGAGAAGGAAGGAAGGATGGAAGGGAAACATCTTTAAACATTTTCTTGTATTTTGTTTGTTTGTTTGTTTTTTTTTTTTACATGGGCTGGGGCCGGGAATCGAACCGAGGTCCTCCGGCATGGCAGGCAAGCACTTTGCCCGCTGAGCCACCGCGGCCCGCCCGGAAGCTGAAATTTTAAGTCAAGAAACCTTGGACCAGAAGAACGGACCCACCCATGCACTTGGAAATGGTGAGTTTTCCCCAAAGGCAGAGGGTGGGCCTTCCAGCTCATTGCTTAGGAAGAATTGTGTCACCTCAGACCTTAAAGAGGGTGGACCACATTCCTTGGAGATTGGGGAGAACCTGGATGCCACCACATTATTCTAGAAGGGTTGAGTATCTGCCCCAGAGATGGCAGACAGCCCAGGCAGCCCTGATGCTTGGAGAGGGTGGAGCCAAGAAAAAGGTGGTCTTCCCAGTACCCCCCACAATTGCATTTGAAAAGAGGTTGGACATTGCATAGGCCCTTGGATAGGGTGAGACTGCTGCTTTCTAAAGCCCTGAGGAAAAATGACTCTCAGACTTTGAAATCTAATGGAGTTTGCCCTGCAGGTTTCCAGAACTATGTGGCTCCTGTGACCCCTGTGTTCCTTCCAATTTCTCCCCATGGAAATAGGAATATGTACCCTATGACTGTCCCTCCTTTATATATTGACAGCAGTATATACAATATACTGCTGTATATATGGACCAGATAACTTTTCTGAGTTTTACAAGTCCAGAGCCAGAGGAGAGTTTTGCCTTAGCATAGGCCACATCTGTAGCTGATTTTGATGTGAGTTTGTACTGTTTCTGACTTTGTATTGTATTTGTATTGTTACTGAAATGGTTTAAGGCTTTCTGATATTGTGGAATTAATGTATTTTGCATTTGGAAAGAACATCTTCTAGGGTTCCAAAGGGTGGAATTTGCCAGTTTGAAGCTATTATGTACCCCAGAAAAGCTATGTCCTTTATTCCTCATTCAATATTGCTGGGTTTCTGACTGTTTCCATGGAGATGTGTCTCCACCCATTCAAGGTGGGATTGCTTACTGGAGTCCTTTAAGAGGAAACCATTTTGGAAAAAGTTTTAGAGCAACAGAACCAGCAGAACCCTCACAGCCAGAGATCTTTGGAGATGCTGAAGGAAAATGCCCCTGGGGAATTCTTATGAAATGAGTAAAGAAAGCTAACAGATGCTGCCATGTGCCCTTCCAGCTGAGAGAGAAACCCCAAATGTCATCAGCCTTCTTGAGCCAAGGTATCTTACCCTGAATGCCTTAGTTTGGACATTATTATAGCCTTGCCTTAATTTAGACATTTTCACAGTCTTAGACATGTAAAATTGCAACTTAATAAATTCCCCTTTTTAAAAGCCATTCCATTTCTGGCATATTGCATTCTGGCACTTTTAAAAACTGGAACAACATGGTATTGCCAGGACTTTTTAATATTTTGTAAACCTGCAGAATGAAATTTCATGATTACTAATGAGGTTGAACATATTTTCATATGTGTCTTGTTATAAATGCACTTCCTTTTACATGAAATTCCAAATACCTTTAGCCCTTATGTAGTTGAGTAGTTTGGATTTTGAAAAATTCAAGTTTGCTTATATTTTGGATATTAATCCTTTAACAATTGTATGTGTGAAATTATCTTCACTAGCTTGTAGTTTGTCTTTTTATTTTATGCTATGTTAATTTTTTTCAATGTAGTTAATAGTTACATATTTTCTGCTTTTCTTACTGCTTTCTGTGCCTTGTTTAAGAAATATTTTTCTTAAGTCAAGGTCAGAAGGATATTAATTAAATTTTGTCCCCAAATATTTGAAGTTGTTCTTTTTTCATTTAAGGTTTTTTCCACCTAAAATTGATTTTTGAGCCTTGCGTGAAGTGATTCAATTTCATTTTTCACCCATTGGATACCTAAATGTTCCAGCATCATTTATAGAATAGTCTTTTTCTCCATTGAGCTACATGTCACTTTTGTCATACATCAATTTTCTTATTAGCACAATCCTACACTTAATTACTATGCTTTTATAATGTCTTTTTGTTGTTGTTTTATGAGGTTTTATTGTGCAAACATATATAACATATATTATATATATTACGTGATGTTTCCCACTTCAACCATCCTTTAGCTGACACTTCAGTGGTGTTATTTACATTCACAGTGTTTGCTACTATCACCACCGTTCATTACCAAGATGTTTTCATGATTCCAAAGAGAGACTGCACCTCTAAGCAGAAGCACCCAGTTCCCTTCTCCCTCTGGCCCCTGATAGCCACTAATCTATTTTACATCCTATCAATTTGTTTATTATAAATATTTTGCTTACCTGGAATCATATAATATTTGTCCTTTTGTGCCTGGCCTATTTCATTTGTGCTGGTTTGAATGTATTATGTACCTCAGAAAAGCCATGTTTTAATCCTAATGCAATCTTGTGAGAGCAGCCATTTCTTTTAATCCTGATTCAATACTGTAGGTTGGAAACTTTAGATTATGAGATGTGGCCACCCAATTGTGGGTGTGACCTTTTGAATAGCTGGAGATGTGTCTCCTTTCTAGGTGAGCCTTGATTAGTTTACTGGAATCCTTTAAAAGGATTAAAAAATCCTTTAACACCAACACTTGAAGAATAGAGACACACAGATGCTTGGAGATGCTTGGAGCTCAGCAGATCTTGCCATGAGATGTTACTCAAGCCAGAACCTGGAGAGAGCCAAGGGAAGCCAAGAGATGAAGGTCAGCCCTGGGAAAGCAAAGAGAGGAACCCCTGCAGGAACAGAGGCTGAAAACAACAAAGCCCAGTAGTTAGGGACCAGCAGATGCCAGCCACATGACTTCCCAGCTGACGGAGGGGTTCCTGATCCATCAGCTTCCTTGAATTATGGTATCTTTTCCTGGATGCCCTAGTTTGGTCATTTTCATAGGTTTAGAACTGTAAATATGTAGCTTATTAAATTTTCCCATTTTAAACACCATTCCAGTTCTGGCATATTGTGTTCCAGCAGCTTTCAAACTAATATATCATTCAACATAATGATTTCAAGTTTCCCCCACATTATAGCAGGTATCAGAACCTCATTCCTTTATATGGACGAATAATATTTCATTGTATTTATTTAACACAATTTATCTCTTCTGTTGTATTTATTTACCACAATTTATCTCATCTATTGATGGACACATGGTTGTTTACACCTATTGGCTACTGCACATAATGCTGCCGTGAGCATTTGTATACAAGCATCTGTTTGAGTTTCTATTTTCAGTTCTTTGGGTATTTACCTTGAACTGGAATAGCTGGGTTATAGGATAATTCTATGTTAAACATTTTGGGAGCTATAATAAGTCTTCATATCTGTGTGGGAAAATCCTCTTTAGGAATGTCTCATATGTTTTGAACTCTTTCATATTTTAGACAATTTTTAAAATGACTTGTAAAATTCCAGAAAATAACCTAATGGAATTAATTTTCATTTTATGAAACAGATTCATCAAGTTTGTGAGTATGGAATGACTTACTCGGTCAGGTGTTTAATGGGTGATAAAGTCTTTTGCAATCTAAAGGCATAGATTTCTGTGTGAGTGACTTATTAATAAATACTCCTAGGAGAAGCTGCTAAGGGAATCGAGGTGACAGGACAGGAAGGAGGAAGCTGAGGGAGGATGCAATGCCAGGCACAGGCAGAGGGCAGCTTCCACCTGATCTCGCAGGGGGTCTCCAGAGTCAGCTGTGATTTGGAGCAAGAGAGTGGAGGGCTCCTGCTCCATCTTTTACACCTAGTCTGGGGTTCAGTGGGAGTAGAATTCTCCGGGCACCTTTGTCTCTCCACTAAGACAGAAGAAATGGACTCCTGTAGCCGAAGGGCAGCAGGTGCTAGCTGTTGGAAGCACATAAAAGTCACCGGTAAACAAGTTAAGGAAGGATCCAAAAGATGGGCAGAAGTTGACATTCTCTGCTATACCCTCCATTTTACTGGGGGTTCTTTAATGTTTTGAATGTTACATCCGGGTACTTGGTTAAATTTACTGTTAGGATTCTTTTGGTTTGTTGCTATTGTAAATAGTGTCTTTTAAAAAATGACATTTTCTAAATGATGGTACATAAAATTCAATGATTTCTTTATTATTCAAGTTATGGCCAGGCATACTACTAAGCTTTTAATATAGATAGTCATTTGAGTATTCGAGCAGACAATACATGTGCCATCTGTGGAGACTACTGGTTTGGTGTATTCTTTTTTTTAAACTATTTGTGTAGGAATTCTCACACAAATGCTAAATGTGAAAACTAAGAATGAGATGCCTGTCTTGTCACTGATTTGAAAAGGAATGTTTCTAACTTTCCCAATTAATAATGATATTCACTGTAGGTTTTTAGTATATATACTTTATTGGGTTAAGAAAGTTTCCTCTATTCTTAATTTTCTAGTAGTTTTTATGGAGATTGAGTGTTAATATTATTTTCCTTTGGAAAAAGATATCCAAATTAACAATTTAATAATGAAATTGTAAATTCATAATTAATAGAAAATTAAAAGTAAAACAACACGAAACATCATTTACACCCAGCACACTACGAAAATTCCTTTCTGAGAGTATTTTAAACTACTGATTCAATATATTGGGAGTCAATAGGAAAATTAAGCCTTACTATTTCTTTTTGATAAGGCTTTCTATTTCATTTGGTAAACAATTATACATTTAGTTCATTTCATCAAATATATTCCTGCAATGCATTCTCATTTTGTTTTGGTGGTGGTACAGGCGTGTCCTCATAGACTTTTCCCTACTCTTGGGAGACCAGCCAAGTCCCGGTCACTGTGTCCTTGGCAGGGTCTGCTTGTTCTACCTTGGGGAATCCTCAGAGAGCCCGTGTGACCCTCCTGTAGTGCTATATCTGATGTATGTATCGCACTGAGCCTTCAGGGGATCTGCAGAAATTCAGTATATGATACTTGAGAAATTCTGAAAGAAAGAGTGGGAATTCCACATTGGAGAGAGATTAGTGATGATAATGACAAGCTTATTTATTTGATAAACTTTGGCCTATTTTTATGAATTGCAGTTTATGTGAATCTCATTAAATGGATTATTTTATATTATCAAGCTTAAACTATCATGAAATCAGCATATGTGTAAAATCCTTCCTGCTTATAATCTCAGGATTGAAAAGAATACCATAATGCAAATAGAAGAAACTAACATTTCCTGTAGATAATTACCTCATAATGAGGTAATTTTGCATTATCATTATAAATATAAAGCTGCTAAAGTTAGCAATGTATTGTAAAATACTTTCCTTTCATATTTTATCCTTGTTATTTTCATGTGTTTAAAATATATCAAATGCCTGTTAGTTAAGTAGCACTTGTTGATTATTTATGTTTATGTATATTTAATTTTGAATTATGGAGGTAGAATAAAAAGTTCAGAAATTATTCCTATATCACTTTGTATGTTTGTTTTCTTCTTCACATTAATTACAATGTGTAACGGTTTACTTGTTTTTTTATTTATTTATTGTTTTTCTCTCCCAACGGATTTCAAGCTCCTTGAAGGCAGTGACCCGCTTTTTCTTGTCTGCTACAACACTCTTGGCACCTATTTAGCATGTAGAAATCATTGCAAACATTTCTTTAGTACATGCTATGTGTAACTTAGTGTTCTTAGTTTGTTTTTTACATTGTCTCTTAATCTTCACGGTAACTCACTAAGGTATTTATATATATACATGTATATATATATATCCCCATTTTATAGATGAGTAAACTGAGGCATAGAGAAGTTAACTAACAGGCCCAAGAACAAAGAACCACAGAAAATGAACTCAGATTGGACCCACGTGCTCTAATTCCAGAGCATGGACTCTTGACTGCTGCCAGTCGGAGACAGGTAAATGTTTGTTGCATAGAATAGAGAAGCAAACAGAAGTTCAACTTTCTTTTTGCATGGTAGTGATTTGGGCTCTGGTTTGAATGAGGTCATCAGCGTCTATTAAAACTGTCAGAGGCCTTTTGAGTTGCATAATCTTCTAAGGGAAAGGGGAAGGGGAGAGGCCAGCCCATGTCAGGCACTGCCATGTGTTCAGCAAATCACTGTGTCTTTTCCTCATAAGTTCCTCTTGACGACACTTGCAGCCCCCTTTCATCCAGGTGGGTACTACACGGGTGGAAGTGGTGGACCCTGGCTCAGGCCTGGTCCACACCTGTCCTCAGTGACCCTTGTGTCTCTTTGTCATTGTCTGGCCAGGGACAGTGACCAGCAGAGGGTCCTGGAGCCCGTGGGGCGTGAAGTCATCATAAGATGGAATGGCCTGTACCTGGGCGTCCCCTCCTGATGGACAGCTGCCTGGAGAGCTGCCTGATTGGGCATTTCTGCACTGGACTTAGTCCCCATGAGGGGTCAGCTCTTCCAGGGAGGAAGCCATGGAGATTTGGCTGTGTTGTTTCATCACAGCCTTTCTAACCCATCCCGACTACTCAGGGACAGTAGATGGGGTTACTAACGTATTTGTCCAAGAAGCAAGGAGTGGGGTGGTGGTGGCCACCTAGGAAGGGCTGCGAGTGGACTCCCCAGAGGAGCTCACGGGACCAGGGCGGGGCTGCCAGCTGCTGCTGTGGGCCGGACTCAGTGGGAGCCGTCCCTGTCTGCAATGCCCTCAGCCACCGGAGCCTGGGGGGACCTCGTCAGCGCTCTTGGGCACAAGGTGGAGGAACACCACACCTTCACCTGGGGACTTTCTGAGCTGGGCACACTGGAGACTCCCGAGCTGGATGCGTGGTGAGTGGGGCAGTGCTGCACGGACCACGTCTGCCGTGCCTTCTCCATGTTACGATGGACAAAGGTGCTAATGATGAAAATCCTTTGCAAAATCCAACGCATAAGTAAGAGATAGCGAGCGTCTTGCTGCTGTCAGCCTTCGTTGGGTTACGATGTTGGAAGCTCTGAGAAAGCTTCCTGACCCCGAACTACCTTCACACAATGCATCATTCTAGTTTGACTATACCACGAGGAAAAGAATTATGCCAGTTTTTTTTTCTATCTGATGCTCCTTGTATTAGTTTGTAAGCTGCCAGAAAGCAATATACCAGAAATGGAATAGCTTTTTAAACGGGAATTTAATAAGTTACAGGTTCACAGTTTTAAGGAAGTGAAAGTGTCCAAGGTAAGGCACCAACAAGAGGTTACCTTCACTGAAGGAAGACTCATGAGTTAGGAGCCCCTCTGTCAGTTGGGGAGTCACGTGGCTGGCATCTGCTGGTCCCCTGCTCCTAAGCTTAGTTTCCTCCAGCCTCTGTTTCTGTGGGGGTTCCTCACTTTGCTTCTCCAGGGCTGACCTTCATCTCTTGGCTTCCCTTGGCTCTCTCCAGGTTCTGGCTAGCTTAGCATCTCGTGGTGATGTCTGCTGGGCTCCAAGCATCTCCAGGCAGCTGGGTCTCTATTCTCCACGTGTCCGCATCTGTGTCAGCTCTTCTGAAGTTTCTGTAGGCCCTGAGGCTTCTGTCATTTCTGACTCTCTCTAAATTTTTTCTCTTTTAAAGGACTTCAGTAGATGAATCAAGACCCACCTGGTATAGATAGAATCACATCTCCATCCAATCAAAAGGCCACACTCACAACTGGGTGTTTCATGTCTCCATGGAGATAATCTTAATCAAAAGTTTCTGCCCTTCAGTACCGAAATAGGATTAAAAGAAATGGCTTTCTCCAGAAGACTGAGTCAGTCAGGATTAGAACATGGCATGTAGTATTTTCACACTCCCTGTCCCTAAACCCCACTGGACCCAGTGTGTAGCTCTAAGGTACTCTGGTCCTCTCAGATGGAAGGATGGACAGATGGACAGAGGAACTAAAGCTCAGAGATGGGAAGCGACTCTGCCAAGGCTGTAATTTTTCTGAATTGGGTACTAACTTTTAACCTTTTTTCCACCCTTTTAATAACTTCCTTGGGATGTTCCTGTCTTTAAAGTGAGCTCTATAGGAACTCTCAAATGTGCCTACCAGATTTTACATTCCACAATTTCAGGAGAAATTTAATAGGTTACCTAAAGGGTCATCTTTTTCGGTTCCCTTATGCATCCTTGGAGATGACAGCCAAACGAAGGAGGAAACAGAGAAGCACATGCTCATCCTACGCCCTTCTTTGTAGTGAGCACTGCAATATTTAGGGAAACATTTTCATAACACTATCTATTTTTTTAATTACAGAAATTGTAGGTTTACAGAAAATTCATGTAAAAACACAACATTCCCATATATCCCTCCTCCCACTGTTAACACTTTGCATTAGTGTGGTATCTTTGTTACAATTTATGAAAGAATTTTATAAACGTAATATTAACCACAGTCAGTCCCACAAGATGGATCAGGTTAAACCATGGTTTTTCTGGGGAACATAATAGTTTCAAACTGGCACAAAGAGTGCCCTTTTCTCCCTACTCCACCACCCACCCGAGATGCTCTCCGGGCAGTAGAATTTTTTATGTTCTATCTAAAGTCTAAATATTCCTTGGTAATCTCCAGTACCAATATTGTTACTGACAGTTTTCATCTGATTGAAGTGGCTTGGCCAGAGGAACACAAATATCCCACTGAGAATGCGTGCCTTGAGCCTTCCTGGAGTCAGTATTTATTATCTTGGTGGTTCAGCTACAGTCCAAGCTTGATGATGTGAATAAGAGCCCTATGGAGGTTCTGCTGGGTGTCTCTTGGAACTCCAATGCTTGCTTGCACTCTGTTCCTCTTTTTGCAGGCTATCCTTTGCCTTAAAATAAAAGCCTTACCTGGGTGTGCTCCGTGGAGTCTTATGAACCCTGTCAAGTATCCAAACTCATTAAATCCTTGAAGGTGATGACTCCATTGGAAATACTTTTTAGGTGATGTCATGGTCAGGTTCACATGTCAACTTGGCCAGGTGGTGGTGCCCAGTCATCTGGTTGGGTAAGTGCTGGCCTGTCTGTTGCTTTGAGGACATTTCATGAGCTAAAATCATGACCATGTTGGCTGCATCCACAGCTGATGGCATTTGCAATAAGCTAAGGGGAGTGTCTTCTGCAGTGTGGAGCTTAATCTAATAACTTGTGGGTAAATACTGTATTTGAGATGGAAAATCCAATGATGGGGAGAAAATTATGGCTCAATATCAGTGATAAAAACAGTAGCTAGTATAGCAAAGCAAATGGCAATCACGTGCAGATGATACCAGGAAGGAACGCAATCAAGCCATTTCCATGACCGCTTTAAAACAAGAGCTATTACTGATAGTCCTCTCATACATGGTGCTGACTGAAAATTAATTGTAGACCTATTTACTCCAAAGAGGTGGATCTTTGCTGGTTTTCTATCTGTCCCTAAATTCTCCATCTGGCTCATTTAGAGAAAAGAGTCATAGTGCCCTGATGAATCCATTTTTGAATCAGTTTCTCTACTTAAATATAAACTACACTTGTGATCTGCTTATTTTTCAGGTGACTGTGGTAACTACTAGGAATATCACATGGGGCATAGAATGCTGAAAAGTAGAGATTCTGAGTTGTCGCACATGAATATGATGTTACATATCAATATGACATGTTTCTAGCTGTCTACATAAAAGAAGTAGTTGGCTACTAAATGTCAGATATGTCAGAAATTCATCTGTGTCTTTGAATAAATTATATGTGAAAGTAGAGGGAATGCATTTAAAGGAAGTAGAAATGGAACCAAGAGACAGCCTTGCAGGAGAATTGGGTATGATTTAGTAGCCCAATATTACAGATATTTCCCCAGGAGATAAACAAAGGACTTTTATGGGAAACCTTATGGTGCACCCAGATGGAGCTCTATTTGGGATAGAATATGTTCAATCATCATGCTCATGGAACATGCAGTATTTTGAGGTGAAAACTTTTCCTCAAATTGTACAAACCATGAAGGTCCAACTGCAACAAAGTACTTAATGGCTTAATCAGCACTGATCCCTCCTTGTTAGACATTCTGCAAAGATTTGAAGTGCTAATTATGGGGTGCTGAGTCAATCCAAAATGATATTCCTGGAAACTTATCCAGATGAGGAAAACTTGCTCAACTGAAAAAGAACACTACAGGGGTAGGGAGAAGGTTTGCCTAAGAAACACTGACAACTAGCTCACACTTGGAGTTCGTAATTCTTGTTGGCACCTTTCAGTGTATGATGGTGTAAGTTTCTTCAGTATTGCCTTACATCTCAGATAAAGAGAGAAAAAGACGAATAAATAAACTGATGCTTAAATGCTTCAGTGAGTGAATGTATTATACTGAAGCAGAAGGTTTAATTTGGCGTGATTTGTAAGGATTGCTCTTTAATTCTTCTACGCTATTTGAGAACCCAGAGAATTGCAAAAGTATTGCAGTTGTGTCCTCTAACATTTATAATTCTAATATAACACTCTTCGTTGTCCTTTTCCTCTGTCATCTTGGGAATTACTCAAATTCTTTGTGCCTCAGTGTCCTATTTTACAAAGTAGATGTTGCAAAAAATATGGTTGTATAGGGGAAGAAGATGAGAATAACATCATTCTTTATGTCCAGAACCAAAGCAAGCAATGAGACAGTGGAGTGCCATGGGGAAGACACATTTCTGAAAGAAAAATTTGTCTAGAAATAATGCATACACAGCAAAAATGTCTTTCACAAACAAATTTTTTTTCATGCATGCAAAAGCCAAAAGAAATCATCAGCAGCAGACTCGTGGTATATGATATACTAAAGGAAGTCCTTCGGGCAGAGGGAAAGTTGTTCTAGACAGAAATATGGATCTATACAAAAGAATGAAGATAACCAAAAATGATAGCTATGTAAGTAAATAAATTATTTTTCTCATATTATTTAAGTATTTAAAATATTTGCAGTATTAGCTAAAAAATAAACGCCACCTGAATACCCTGTGTGGTTGTGACCTTTTTTGCATGACTTATAGTTAACGATTGACCAAGAGACTGGATTTACAGCAGTTCTCATACTCAGTGTGTGATTTAAACTAGGAGTCAGCACATCATGATATATTTGGAGGATTAGACCCTTTTCTTCCACCCTACAGACGGAAACCATCAGACATAGAGTGAGGTTTATGGTTATATGCAGAAGTCAGTGAGAAAATCACTAAGTTCACTTAGACCTACTTGTCAAAGTAGACCTAGAGGGTGAAGATAAAATCTGTAGGGAGGAGGGCTCCACTTCCATTTCCTCTACATCAGCTTCTGGTGTGGATCGGGTTGCAATCTTGCCCACATTCAGGTGGTGTAATTCACTTAGCACTTTGGGTTCAGGTTGTCGCTGTACTAAAGGGGACAACGAGGGGTGTTGAGGGTATCCTCCACTCACAAAAATGCACCATTAGAAAATTTCTTTGAGCAAGAAGTGGGAGTCCTTGGAGATCCAGGGAAACACTTATTTACTCACACAGGGCATGGCTTCTGTCAATGCGATTTCTTGGTTTTAGCTTTGTCTTTCTAAGAGGATGCCAATTGAGACAAATGCCAAATGAAACAAACTCTAGTGAGGATTTCCTAGTCATGGCACAGAACAACTCTAATAACTGCAACTCTGTGCCTAATTCTAGCTCTAACTTTAGTTCTACTCTAACTCTAAACTCTGACTTCCATATCACGTGACAAGAAAAGAGCTGGATTTTGTAATCCCCTTTCCTTGTGTCTTTCTGAGGCCAAAGCACTCATTAGGGGTTAACAGAACCTGTAAACATTTGGGGGGTTCTCTGCTGTTGGATGCCAGAAGCAATATTCCTGAGGAGACAAGAAAAAGCTGTATGTGTTTTGAAATTTATTACTTTTTGTATATATGTTATTTTTCACAAAAAAGAAAAAAAAGACAATTGTGATGATACAAATTTATTTATTCTTATTAGCCTCTGTCCTAGTTTGCTAGCTGCCAGAATGCAATATACCAGAAACAGAATGGCTTTTAAAAAGGGGAATTTAATAAGTTACTAGTTTACAGTTCTAAGACCAAAAAAATGTCCCAGTTAAAATAGGTATATAGAAATGTCTAATCTAAAGCATCCAGGGAAAGATACCTTGATTCAAGAAAGCCGATGAAGTTCAGGGTTTCTCTCTCAAGTTGAAAAGCACACAAATCCATCTAATAAGATTACTTTGGAGGTGAAACAGCTTGTTACCTGCTTTTGAAAGAAATGTCTCCACATGTACCTTCTATCTGAGAATATCATGTGCAAGTTTGCTGTATAACTATAAATGAGATAATTTTATAATTCTCCTTGGCTTTAGCCAAAGAAAATAATTAACTCATGGAAAAGCCCTCCCATATTACAAAGTAAATGGGGCTTCCTCAAGCCCTGTGACATACAGCACATTAATTTTGGGATGAGTCCTTCCTTGGGAATTTCTCTCATGTCCATGACCATTCATTTCTGGTTGATCCCTATCTCTTGCAATAAGTCCACCATAGCTTGCTTTAACAGTTGGCATTAAAACCATGAATTTTCAACAAAATAGTTATCCATCATCCCTTTTTGTTTAAATATTTTTTTAATTATTTGCTTTATATAATATACTCTTAGATATCTTATTGTTCTACAAATTAAATAAAGCTATGGACTCCTCAAACATTGTGGCAACGTTATGTCAATCAGAATGTCCTTTTTATCAATAAACTACAAATGCAAGGAAGTTTCTATTTGAAAGAGACTTAGTCATTATTTAATCAAATATTAACATAGGAATAAGAGTACCCATTAAAGATTCCAGATAGCAAAGGGAAATATTATACTTAAACCTAAATATTCTGAAGGCCAGACTATTATCATTTGCATTAGCCATACTTGCTAACATATGAATATTTTGTTTCATCTTGTTTATTCACATTAATTGCTACCCGAGGTCATCTTTTGGCTCCAGAGCTTCCTCATGGCACTTTTCACCTCTGCATTCTGAGGGTGTAGATTAAAGGGTTTAATATGGGTGTTATTAGTGTATAAAACTCGGTCACTGCTTTGTAATGGGGAAGGTGATCATGGGCCAAATGTACTCAAATATGCAGGGCACAAAGAGTAAGACGACCACAGTGACATGGGAGGCGCAGGTGGAGAGAGCCTTCCACTGTCCTTCAGAGCTGTGAGCTCTGATGGAGCAAAGAATAAAGACATAGGAGGTGATAAGGATAGAAAAACTGAGCAAACACAGGAACCCACTGTTGGCTACAACAAAGAGTCCAAAGATGTGTGTGTCAGTGCAGGAGAGCTTCAGCAGAGGGTAGAGATCACGCATGAAGTGGTCAATGACATTGGGACCACAGAAGGGCAACTTCAGCATAAAAAGGATTTGAATCAGACCATGAAGAAATCCCCCAGCCCAGGACATGGCCACCAGGAGGCCACACATCTGCCGGCTCATCGTGGTCATGTAGTGCAGGGGCCTGCAGATGGCCACGTAGCGGTCATAGGCCATCACCATGAGCAGGATGATCTCAGCTCCCACAAAGAAATGTTCTGCAAAGACCTGAGTCATGCACCCAGTGAAGGAGATGGTTTTCTTCTCAGTAAGTCAAATATCATTTTGGGGGCCATGGTAGAGGAGGAGCAGATATCTATGAAGGATAAGAAAGACAGAAAGAAATACACGGGGCATCCCAGGGCTGGGCTGTTGGTGACAGTCACTACAATCAGCAGGTTGCCTGCCAGGGTGAGAGAGTAGATGAGTGTGAACACGACAAAGAGTAGTTTCTGCACATCTGGGTTCTGTGTCAGGCTGAGCAGGGTGAATTCTGTCACGTTGTTCATGGTCTCGTGAATTCAGTTTGTCGTTTTGATAAAAGATTCATCTTCAAAGAGCACAGGGATTGCAGCGGTGATAGATATATTTTGACCAAGCACATAATATGTGTCATGACTATGTCTCCTGTAAAGTTAATGGGAACTCCGGGCAGGTTAATCCCAGCCCTAAAGTTGGGCCATCGCATTAGTCCCTTATTGACACTCCACCCTCTGTGCGCTCAAACCAGCAGAGTGTGCATTTGCCACTGCTGGAACAACAAGCACATCTCCAGCACTGGTGCACAGATAGATCCGTTCCAACCACTGCCATAGTATTTCCTGCCACAGGAAACCAGTAATAAAAAGAAATCTGTAAGGAGGAGCAGAGATTTTAATTATCAGCACCTACTACCTGTGCCTTTTTTCCTCATCACACCCACTGACCAAGCCAAGCTGCAGAGTTCATTATCCTTGTTAATTTTAACTAGTTTCAGTGTGGATAGAAAACACCATGCTACTTCAACATGAAACTAGGTATGATGCAGAGTTTAGAATCACCAGAAATAAGTGAATATTTGAGGCTGCAGGAAGATACACCCTGACAGGTTTGTGAGCTGAGGCTACGTTGTAGGATAATAGGGTATTACCACGGTGTTGCTTCCTATTGAAACGGAGCTCGAAGGATATTAAGGAATGATGAGAAAAAAAGAAAGGAAGAAAGAAAGAAAGACACAGATGGGCTCAGGGGGTCTGAAGCTTGAGTTTACTTCAGACAGACTTCAGACAATTTTATTCTTAACCAGATCCTAGTTATATACCACAGGATGACAATAGATATGCAGGCATTTCCTGAGGGAGCAAGATTCTTATCTCACAGTGTTCTTCATACTTAACATAACTGTTTTGGGTAAACATTCTCTTCCTCCCAGACTGCTCTACATAACAATCTCCACAGTTTACCACCGCCGTCCTGAGGCCAGCAGCTTGCAACAAATTCTGTAGGTTTTGCTTTAAACTCTTGGCTTCTACACCACAGAGTCTTTGAAAATCTTCTGCAGGAATGATCTCCTGGAGAGAATAAAACAAATAGCACGATGTAATATTTATACCCTCAATTTTTTGAAACGACTGAATTAACTATTATGGACTTTAGTTATATTTATATTTCAGGAGTACTTTGCAAATGAGTACTCGTTTTGAGAAAGATTATGACATTCTCTCTGAAGATACTCTGAAAACAGACACTCTAACTTGCGGAAACACAAGCACCCACCTCACTGGGCATAGTGTCCTCTAGAGTCATGAGGCTGTGTCCACATTCTCTTCTCACAGGCAAGTAGCCGTGATGTTTGGAAGGCCCTGTGTGGCTGTTGGATTTACGCAGCTTAAACTTTTTCATATAAACTATAGGAATAAAAACAAAGGGCACAGAATTGACAAGCATCGAAATACTTTTCTCAAAGTTTGAATTCTAAAGGTAAAAACATAGATTTCTCCATACTTCTAAATTATTGATAAAGGAAAAATATTAGAATTAACCATATATTCTCATCTTTCCATATTTGCTCCTTATTAATACCAAGAGAATATAAATGACATAAGCAAGACTATAAATGAACTAAGTACTCAACTCATGAAATGTAAAATTAAAAAAAAAACCCTATCAATTATATTAGGATAACATTTGAATGCAAAAATAGGTACATAAGAAAATAAAAAAATATATTTGATTTGATTAAAAAATTCAAAAGCTTATTGGCATTTTACAAATCTATTGAAGATGAGTACAGGTAAACTGAAGAGGAATCAATGACCATCAGTTTCTAAACAGACATAAGTTTAAAGGATACTGCAAAGAATATTATGACATGGCACTAGGAGTAATGAAAAGTTTTCAATAGCCAGTAGGCATTTTTCAAAGCAGTGTAAGTCTTTTCTGCATATTATCACAAAAAAATCGGGGGAAAAGGAATAAGAAAACCATTAAAAAGTTGTATTAAAGCCTTAAAAGCATAAATAGGCTTAAAAGTAAAAAATATGTATCTGATGTCCATATAGGGAAGAGACTATTAAACAAAACTGGACACATATGATAGCTTCAATTACACAAAGACTGGCAAATTAGTAAGGATGCATGAACACTGTGTTATTCAGCATTTGTAAGTATGTGTTGGTTTAAAATCGTCTGCAAATGACTTCACCCTATTAGCAAGTTATTTATAATTGGTCGTTTCTTGCCTAGCAATCCTTTCTCCAAGGGATCTAATCCAGGTAAAAATAATGAGTAAAAGATCATGCATACAAGTTGCATTTCACAATATTTTTTATAATCGGGAAAAAGTGGAAATAACTCAAAAGTCTATTTAACAGGAACTATTAAATGAATTCAGACATATAATTATAAACATCAGGAGGGCTTTAAAGTGTTTCATAAGAAAAATTAATGATGTGGAAAGTACTTTCAATATAATGTTGAGTGAAACATGTAAGCTATAAAAGGTCATAGTTATTAGGCTACCAGTTGTGTAAATAACATATATACATAGAAAAGTATCTAAAAACAGTGTATTAAGATAAATAGTATTAATTGAATTATGGTATTAATGACAATATTTATAGCCATCTTTCATAAATTTTCTGATCTGATTTTTCTATGTAGAGACTATATTGCCTTTATAATCAGCAAAGTAATTCAATTAAGGAAGTTTATTTTCTTATCTCAGATCTGTGCCCATAACATCTGAAATAACTGCTTTTCTCAATGACGGGAATTCTAGTTATTTAAAATAATCTCAGACAGTAGAAACACATGTTTACACAGAATTTACCTGTAAATTGAACCTGGTGTCTCCTAGAGTGAAAAGTACTGATAAAGAAGTTACTGGTTGCACCTACCTCTCTGCATGTGTTTGGAGAAGCAACAAGTTGAATATACAAGGAGGCATCTTATTTTTGGAGAACATTAGAGTGGACTTAGCAATCACTGACCCATCATTAACTACCACTTTGCAGTTCATCCATTTTCACCTTTAGTAATTCCTTTCCTCAGTTGGTGACTTGGAAATGATTGCAAGAAAAGACTCCCCCTAAATAAATGCGGGTCATACTCCAGAGTATATTTGCTCACACTACCCTGGGATGTGGGCCTCAAGGATCCCAGCTCAGATGCAAGTGTCTTAGTCAGAACTTCTAAAATCTCAGTGCTTCAAAAGAAAGTGATGGGAAAACAACTTATCTGAGGCCATCTCTCCTATGTCTCCTTCCTACACTTTTGTCATTCATGTGTTCTGGGTGACAAGGGACTTGTACAAATTGCTCGATCAAAACTAACCTGATTTATAACAAAGTTCAAACTATGCTAGAGTAGAAAAATTAGGGAGTGCAAGTATATGCTTAACAATGAAGTAAAATTGCCCTGGAGTATCAGCTCCCTGAATTCAGCTCCCTTAGCCTTTTCTTAGAAACCTGACACTCATCCTTGGGATATCTCCTTTGGCCCTTGAGTCTGGATCCACTGGTGTGAAAACTTAGAAACAAGCAGCATCTGTAACCTGTGATTGGTTATGTCAGGTGGTCCCTAGGCTCAAATATCCCCAATGTTTTCATGCGTGATTACGGGGAAATATTTAAACAGATATTGCAAGCCAAGAAGTTAGGGTTGCTGTGAACTTTCAGCTCCCAGAGGATTACACTTGGCAGACTCAGACAAATGGAAGCCAAGCCATTTCATCCTGTGGCCTCTTGAGCTGTGACATCTGTGACACCAAGGGTAGGGGTGCAGGGGAGAGAGAGCTGGGCTGGGTTGGGGGTCCCTCTGTAGTTGTGGTGGGGAAGTGATCTTAGTGTCTGGAGCAGGGCACAGAATGTCCTAGCCATGGGAGTAAGGGTACATGGGCTTATCAGAACACACAAACAATCCTGACAGCATCTGATTCTCAGTTATGGGAGGATTCATCAAGATCACAAGTGAGACACCTAGCTTTGTGAAAAACCTTTATCCTGCTTTTGCTAGCCTGAGCATAAACACATGTAGGCTAGAGAAACTGCAGCAAAATACTAAGAATCTCAATCCTGTTTAGAGCAAGAGCTCTGGCGTACAATGCACTGCACCTCCTCGGACTGACCTTCTCACTATCTGTGAGAACTTGGACAAGCTTCTCAGCTTCTTTATGCCTCCTTTCCCACATCTATGCCAAGGGCATGATAAAGAAAACTCCCCATAGGACATAGTGGGGTGGTTTGAGGTAAGGCATGGAAAACTTAAATGGCATCTGGCATAGAGGAAATGTTTTGTTGTCATCTTCTGTAGAGGAAAAGAGAGCTCATGCCATTGACTGACCCAGGTTCTGGCAAGAATTGTCTCAACTCATATATTCAGGTTGCCTGCTTTATTTTAGGATTCTGGTCAAGTTTAAGAGGGAGGAATGGCCAACTTTTGAAGTATTGCTGCCATTTGCCCACTTTCAGTTAATTTTTGTATATGGTGTGAGAAAGGGGTAAAAATTCATCCTTTTGTACATCCATTTCCAGTTGAGCCAGCCCCATTTGTTGAGGAGACAATTCATTCCCTGTTGAAAGAAGGTCAAATCTTCCTTTTCCAAAATCATTTGGCCATAGATATAATAGGATTTTTCTGGACTCTTTTTTCCACTTGTCTGTATGTCTATTCCTATTAGAGTCTCACACTGTTTTAATTATTGCAGCTTTGCAGTGCTTTTTGAGATCAGGAAGTGTGAGTCCTCCAACTGGTGTTCCTTTTTTTTTTTCCATGAATTTTTTGGCTATCACGAAAGGAAGTTGGGTTTTTGAATGGGATTGCTTTGAAGTTGGAACTACTTTAGAAAGTATTGTCATGCAATTATATCATGTCTTCCAATCCATGAATGCAAGATACTTTTCAGCTTATATAGACCTTCTCTAATATCTTTCATTTTGGGTCAAATTTATTCCTAAGAATTTTATTCTTTGTAATGTAACTGTGAATGGAATTGTTTTCTTAGCTTCATTTTTGGGTTGTTAATTGATAGTGTTATGAAACACAACCAATTTCTGTATCTTGATCTTATATCCAATAGCTTTTCTTAATTTGTTATTGTCTCATAGTTTTTTGTTATGCATCTTTAGAGTTTTCTAAATATAAAATTATGTCATCTATGAATATACAGTAGTTTTATTTCTTCCTTTCCAATTTGAATTCTTTTATTTCTTTTGATTCTTTAATAGTCCTAATTAGCTTCTCCAGCATGATGTGTAATTAAAGTGTAGAGAACAAATTTCCATCTTGTTTCAGATTTTACAATGAAAGTTTTCAGTCTTTTATTTTAAAAATAATAACAATTGCCTAATAAGGTGCCTTATATCAGGTTGAGGAAATTCACGTCTATTCTGGTTTGTTGAGGCTTTTGTGATGAAAGGGAATCAGATTTTGTCAACAGCTTTTGTTGGATCAATTGAAATGATCATGTTGTTGATCATTTCATTTTGTTGGTCATGGAATGTACTTCTTTCATGTGCTATTGGATTTGATTTACTGGTATTTAGTTTAGGATTTTTGTACCTATATTACAAAGAAATATTGGTCTCTGAACTTCTTGCGATTTCTTTGTTTAGATTAGTATGAAGGTAAAGCTGCTCTAATAGAATAAGTAAGGAAGAATTGCCTCCACTTCTATTTTTAGGAAGAGTTTAGGAAGGATTGGTGTTAAATTTTCTTTAAATAGTTGGTAGAATGCACTGGTAAATCTGTTTGTTACTAAAAAATTCACTGGTGAGCTGGTACAGTTCCAACTTGCATTTGTGTTGGATTTGTGTGTATCTTCTCAGTAGAGGAGGATGCTTATTCCATCCAGGTGAGGGCATCTGTGGACCTTGCCTGGTCCCTGTCTCCTTTCATGAACAGGACATTCTGATATGATCAACACGTAACTTTTTCCCTAACTTCAGGCAAGGGTATCAGTCACCATGAGGACATTTTTCAGGCTCTGGAAGTATTTGAGGTAGCAGAGTTTCAGATGATGGGGAGAATTTGGGGCTCTGGAGTCAAGAGAACTATGATTGGATTCCATTTCAGTTGTTTAAATAAACCGCATGCATTTCAAAAACACTCTGGCTTATTTTAATCCTGATGCATATGTACAATGAAATGGTAGCACCTTTCCTTACAACCTTTCATAGAATTATTTTAAGCATTAGACTAGGTAATATGTGAAGGCATCCAGTAAAGTGCCTGCTACTCAGTATGTGCTTAAAAATGTCACTTTCTTTGTTCCCTCTCTCCCTTCTTCATCAGGGTTCTATTCCTGTCTTCTCAAAACGTTTGTGCTTTGTATTTATTATTCAATTGTGTGTATATATTATATTAAGAGGCCATGAGAAATTTACATATTTCTCAGAATAAATCCAATAAAATTAATGCAAGATTACTGAAATTAGCACTCTGAAAAATTCACCTTAAAAGTGTGAATACCTCCTAAATCAAAATCAGGTTATCAAATGACCGCAAAATTTAATGCTTCTTTTATGACAAATAAAAAAACTATAGAATAATAATTAATAGTTGTAGAAAAAGCTAGCATTTATATACTACAATATTCATTTTTAAGGCATTGCCCTTTTAATCCTCTAAGGAAGTCATGAAATAGAATATTATTCCTGGTTTCTGGAAGATTAACTTGGATAATTTAAAAAGCTTACATGAGGTTACAGAGCTAGCGAATGCCCCAGAGTGGATTTTTGTTTTGATATTAATTTAAGGGATATTGAAAAGAATTTTATGACATATCACTTTATTGAACAAAATTATTAAAGTATATTTTCATGAATGCCTTAGTTTGGACATTTTTATAGGCTTAGAACTATAAACTTGCAACATATTAAATTCCCTTTTTAAAAGCCATTCCATTTCTGGTATATTGCTTTCCAGCAGCATCAGCAAGCTAATATACTTCCCGTGATAGGAATTTCTCATCACTCAAATCTCAGTTTAAGTATCACCTTTAGGAAAACCCTTCTGGCTGGGAAATCATGGGCACACTCAGGGGACACCTCCCAGCTCCTATCTGCCCCCCTCTTTTTTTCCTCTTGCTTGTGTGCATGCAGGTTTTCCATATGTTTACATTACACAAGAGACCATGAGAAGCCTGGGGGAGATGTTAAATTTTAACCTGCCACAGCTATTTGGTAGTGTGCAACATTGCTTGAGAAATGCATTTTGCTCACTGGCAGGACCCTCACACCCTGGGATGTATAAGAATCAACACTCAGGCAGTACATGTGTCCCTCATCTCCAACACAAAGAGAAGCCTGTGGAGCTACTGACCCTAATCTCAACAGTCGACCTCCCTGGGGACCCCTGATTGGATCTCTTCCCCTGAACTTTTTCCATCCTTTGTGCTGTGTAAAAAAAGTCGTCAGTTTCTGAAAATTTATTAGGCTGAGTCTGTTTCCATGACACACCACGTAGCAACTTGCTCCACAGTTGGGTCCTTCCACATATAACAGCACTTCTCATCATTTAGCTCTCGGCTAAATATCACCTATAGAAAAGGCCCTCACTGAGTACCTCATCCACAGCATTCTTCCTCTCATTTTCTGTTCCATTCCATTTGCTTTCTTAATAGCACTTATCACAAGCTGTGATTACTTTATTCATCAGTTCTTTTCTTTATTACTTGCCTTTATTACAGATAATAAGGTCTATATAGGAAGGAACTTTCTCCTGTTGTTTTCCTGTATTATTATTTTATTTCTAGCTCATACATAGTACCTGACACAAAATTAGTGTTCATTAAAGTTTCTAAAGTAATGAATAATTGAAAAATAATTATTACATCTAAATTGGAGAAAACTATTCTAACACATATAACCAGACTTCAAAGAAGAATAAATAGAGGATTAAATAAAAGGAAAGAAAAAGTTGCAATGGCAAAATGGAGAAGTAGGTGATAAATTATCACCTTCATTGGTACTAACTGAGTTGTGTATTAGTCAAGGTTCTATAGAGAAACAGAACCAACAGTAGAAACTGTAAAATATAAGATTTATAAAAGTGTCTCATGCAACCGTGGGTATGCAAGAGTCAAAAATTCATGAGGCAGGCCATGAGGCTGGCAGCTCTGATGAAGGGTCTCAACGAACTCCACAGGAGAGGCTCACAGACTGAAGAAGCAGTAAAGTTCTCTCTTCTCCCTTAAAATTGATCAGATCATGCCTGCTTGGATTATCTCATTTGCAGGAAGCACACCTTTGATTGATTGTAGATTTATCAGCCACAGCTGCAATTGACTTGCTGATGATTTAATAAATCAGACTCTGGTTTATCAACCAGCCACAAGATATCCTTGCAGCAATGGTTAGGCCAGTACTCGCCTGACCAGACAACTGGGCACCATCTCCTGGCCAAGTTGACACGTGAACCTAACAATCACAGCTGATTTTCAATTTTAGACTGGCAGTAGACCATTAATGATTATTTTTACTGCTAAAATTAACTTATTTTAATAGTGGAAGAAGGTTGGGTATATACTAATCATAGAAAAATTCCCCTAAAGACAACTGCCTAAATGTATATAAACCTGTCAACACTGCCTCAGAATGTATAAAGAATATATGAAAGGATCATTTACCAACCCCTAATCATAGGATATTAACATATACTCTCATTAAATGAAAGATAAGGAGATTAATATTTTTAACTGTAAAACATGTTAGTAGCTTTTTCTAAAAAATATGTACAAAATCATATTTTTAACAAAAAGAAGGACACTGTTTTAAACCACAAGGAATTATAATAAAAGAATACACATTGAATTTATCATTAAATACTGTATTCAGTATTTAGAAATAACCCAATCATCTCTAAAAAGATGCAAAGTCTTTATTTATCTCATGAAAAAACTGCAGGTGCAGCAGAGTCCCTCAACAATGCACTCAGGGCACAAATTCTCTTGTGTTTTCTGGCTGGGATATTGCATTTTTCTAGGTGGAGTCAGAAAACAGAGATACTATTAGAAGATCACACTACTCGCTATAGCAATTACACACATATGGAAACATCAAGAAATAAAGGAAGTTGGAGGATCAGAAAGGACCACTAGCTACAATAACCAAGCAATGGCCCTGCTGGACAGCAATAAGTTTGCAGAAAGATCTAAGGGGCTGGGTGAGTCTGGCCACCAAACAGGGTTCAGGAAGGAGGGAGTGACGACATCAATGTGGACCATCATCTCTGATGAAACTGAGTGTTTGTTTGGGGGGAAATGCTCATTGGTGGGGCCAGTAGTCAGGAAAATAAGTTGAAAGCTGGAGCAACCAAGGCCCTCTGCAACTGTCTCCCTGACTGCCTGTCAAATTGAGAGCACTGATTACTTTGCTTCTGATCAGTTCTGACATGGAACCATACAAGGGAAAGATGTTGCAAAACATAAGTCCCACCTTGACCAAGTTAACTTAACAAATCCCAGCTGAACCATCTATACCTCAATCTTCTATCTTATGTTACAAGGACTGAATACTGCAAAAGCTGCATGTCAGATTTCCAGCTAGGATCAAGGAAAAGAAGAAAAGGAAAAATATAAAATAAAAAGATGCAAGTGCCAGTTTTCAAGATTCTTCACAGTTACTAATTTCTCCAGAAAAAAAAAAGGGATATCGTCTTCAGTATTACAAATATATGCCAAAGAAAGAGCTCCCAATAAGGACTGAAAATCTCAAAAGATCTAGGTTCTCTCAGTAACAAATACTTGAAGGACAGATATTGGTCAACATCTGCCAGAAGGGAAATTCTACTGCCTCCCAAGTGCACGGTCATCATGACTAGCACATGCCGAAGACACAATGGAAAACAGAACTGAATTTTAAAATATTTAGTATTACTCAATTTGCATACTAAGAAAATATGCTTCATATCAGCAGAAATCTCTAAAAAATCTTCTAATGTAAATGAGACACTATATATAAATAATTGAAACACTAAACACCAAACCTTTTTGAGGCTTAGAGGAATAACTGTCACTTGAAATAGTGATAATGGAAAGAACTTCTCTTGAAGAAGATATACTAACCAAGGCATTATTTTACACCTTTCATAAAATTTCTCTCCTGGCATGAATTTTCTTTCATTCGGTAGGTGCTGCATTCTATGTGAAGGCTCTCCCACATTACTTACATTCATAGGGTTTCTCTCTAGTGTGAGTTCTCAAATGTGCCCTGACAGAAGAAGCACCACTGAAGACTTTCTCACACTGCTTGCTGCTTGCATTCATAATGTTTTCCACCATGTGAATCCCCATATGCCCTCAAAAGTATGAGGAACACCTGAAGGCTCTCCCACATTCCTTACATTTATATGGTTTCTCTCCAGTGTGAGTTCTTACATGTCTTCAAGAAGTAGATTAATAACTGTTGGGGCCTCCACATTGCTTAAATTCAAAGCATTTCTCTCTGGTATGAGTTCTCATGTGTAGATTGAGGATTGAGGACCAATTGAAGGGCTTCCCACAATTTTTACATTCATGAGGCTTCTCTCCAGTATGAGTTTCATGTGCATCTTAGTGTGTGAAGAACATCTGTAGGATTTCCCACATTTGATACATTTATAGGGTTTCTCTCCAGTGTGTGTCCTTGCATGCTTAATAGGAGATGAAGATTAAATAAACGTTTTCCCACATTCCTTACATTTATAAGATTTCTCTGCACTGTAAATCTGCATGTCTTCTCGGGGATGAAAGAAGAGAGTAGGGTTCCCCACATTCTTTACATTCAAAGAGTTTCTCTCTATTGTGAGTTTTCAGATGCTGTTCTAGTTTGCTAGTTGCCTGAATGCAATATACAAGAAATGGAATGGCTTTTTAAAAAGAGAATTTAATAAGTTGCTAGTTTACAGTTCTAAGGCTGAGAAAATGTCCCAGTTAAAACAAGTCTATAGAAATGTCCAATCTAAGGCATCCAGGGAAAGATACCTTGGTTCAAGAAGGCTGATGAAGTTCAAGGTTTCTCTCTCAAGTGGAAGGGCACATGACAAGCATAGTAACAGTTTCTCTCTTGACTGGAGGGCACATGGTGAGCAAGGCATCATTTGCCAGCTTTCTCTCCTAGCTTCCTGTTTCATGACACTCCCTGGGAAGTACTTTCCTTCTTCGTCTCCAAAGGTCGCTGGCTTGTGGGCTCTGTGATTCTCTTGGCTATGCCATTCTTCTCTGGCTATCTCTGAGAAACATTTTATCTCCCATTCTCCAAAATGTTTCCTCTTTTATAGGACTTCAGAAACTAATCAAGACCCCCCCCAAATGGGTAGAGACACATCTCCCCAATCCAGCTTAACAACCACTCTTGGTTGGGATACATCTCCAGGGAGATTATCTAATTAGGGATCCAAATATACAGTATTGAATAGGGATTATTCTGCCATTATAAACTGGATTTTTTATGAAAACGTGGCTTTTCTAGGGTCCATACATCCTTTCAAACCAGCACAGATGTGTACAAAGGTTGAATGTGAACTGAAAGCATTCCTACATTTATTACCTTCATGAGCCTTCTCTCCTATGTGCATTCTTATATGAATTTTAAGCTAGCTAGGAATTACTAAAGACTTTTCTGCATTCTTTACATTAATAAGATTTCTCTCAAATGTGACCTCTTACATGTGCCCAAAAGAATGAGGAGCAAATAAAGGCTTTCCCATATTCCTTGCATTGATTGAGTACAGGTTGCCCCCCTATGTGAGTGTCGTTAGGGGATAAATAATCGGTGAAGGCTTCTCCATACTGATTACATTCATAGGATTTTACTCCAGTAGAGCTTCTCTTATTCACAATGGGATCTTGAATCTGACTCAAGGTTTCTCCACATTCAATACCATCATTATTTTCATAGAGGCTCTCCAACAAGAGACTCACATGCCCACCCTAGTTCTGACCATCGCTGACGCAGCTATTCCCAGTGCCCTCCTACTGAACCCGTTACTGGAGGGTTTCCATCATCACATCTCTGTAGAGGCTCCTCTGAGCACAACTCAGCAAAGTCCAGGCCACTGCTGAAGTCCACAGATACATCCTCAACAGTCACTGAACCCATTTCCTGGCCTCCCGGGGTCTCTGGACATCTTCCCTGCAGCTGGCACAGGTGAGGGAGTGACAGCGGCAGGGAGACCTGGGCCCTATCATGGGTCCTTTTTCCTCCATGTCCCGTCTTCCTGACACTAATGATGTGATCATTATAGCAGCATCTTTACATATATATGGTCTTTCACATTTGTGGAAAATTCTGACAAATTTAATAAAGTGAGAAGCTGTCTTGGACACAAGGTAAATGTCCTCAAAGTAAATGTTGGGGGTTGAAGGGAAGAATGTCCCATGATCTTTGGCCCTTTCAGGGAGAATATGCAATTTTTAATTCCTCAAATAACTATTTCAAGGGAGAATTCACGAAGTATAAACCATGATATAAATATGGCGCATGAATTTCCTAGCAAAATCTCAAGTACAACTAGTTTGGCCATACCAGTGAGATGGGCAAATTATCTGAATGGTAGCTTTTCTTTTATGAGGTAATTAGAAAAGAACTTAGTATAAATCAATTTTCCTGAATAATTGTTAACTGCTATCTTCTTTTATTTCTTAATCTAATTGTTTAATTATGCTTTTATATATTTTCTTTGATTCCTGAACAATTGTACACTGATTTTTATGTTAATGATTGTTTTGGTTTGCTAAATGTGATGAAATGCAGTATCTCAGAAATGGACTGGCTTTTAACAATGAGGATTACTTCATTTTAAATTTTCAGCTCTAAGGCAATGAAAATGTCCCAATTAAGACATCAACAGGATGATACCTTCTCTGAAGACCAGTTACTTTTCATAAGGTGAGCTTGGGCTCCTCTGTCAGATAGCAAGGCACATGGCGAGATCTGCTGGTCCTCCTCTCCAACGAGGCTGGTCTCGTTGCCTCCAGCCTCAGCCTCAGTGGCTTCCTCTCAGCTTCTGTGGCTTGTCCTTGTGTCTCAGTTTCTCTGGGGCTTTTTCTGTGAGTGTTTCTTACTTTCACTTCTCAGCTCCTGTGTGTTTTCTTTGTTTCCTTTATCCTCTTATAAATGACCCCAGTAAGAGGATTAAGACCCACCGTGGATGAGGTGGGTCACATCTCAGTTGAAATAAGCTAACCAAAAGGTCCCACCCACAGTAGGTCAGGACACACAGGAATGGATTTAAAGGACATGGTCCTTTCTGGTGTATACAGCCTTCAAACTATCACGATGATATTCTAAGGTACTCTCACTTTTATGATTATTTATATGATTGTTATTTTCCCATCCTGTGATTTTTATGAAATTTTTATTCTATATATATTTTTTCCATAGTTGAATTTTTTTTAATGTTCATAGATTATTCAGTATTTTTATAGCTTGCTTAGAAACACTTTCTTCACTTTACACTTACCAAATATTTTTCCACATTTTTGCATTTAATTTTTAAGCAATTTTTTGGTTTTATATTTCATATTTTAGATTTTGATCCAGTGGGAAATTTATCTTGAGTTAGAGAGTTGAATAGAGAATGAGTTTTGTTTATCTAGATAGTTGGTTTTTAAAATAGTTACTTATTATTATTACTTTTTCACCATTTCTAAAATCACAACTTTATTGTATTCTAAATTCTCACATGTTTGGATAAATTTCAGTGTTCTATTCAGTTTCATTGATCTCTTTATTCATGTGCCATTTAAAACATTATATAATTACACTTAATCCATAATATCCTGTAATAGCTGATATTCCTAATATTCTTTCATTATGATTCTTTCTTAGAACTATTTCAACTCTTGCATACTTATTATTCACATTAAATTTAAAATAAACTCTTCTAGGCACAAAACAAAGTTCAATTAGTGTTTTCCATGAAATTGATTTAGGAATAATAATTTAGGAAGAGTTTCTTTTTACAGAAGTGAGAATATCTATTCATGAACATTGTATATCTTTAATTCAATTAGTGAAGCCCTCTTTTATACTTTCAGTAGTACTTTACATTTTCTTCATATAATGTGCCAGTTTGAAGTTATTATGTACCCCAGAAAAGGCATGTTTTAATTCTGACCCAATCTTGTGGAGGCAGCCTTTTATTTAATCCTCATTTAATATTGCTAGGTGAGATCCTTTTATATTGTTTCCATGGAGATGTAGCCCACACTATTATGGGTGGTCACTTTTGATTAGTTGGTTTCCATGCAGATGTATCTCCACACATTCAAGATGGGCTTGCGTATTACAGCCCTTTAAGAGGGAACTATTTTGGAAGAAAGCTCAGAACCAACCAAGCCCACACAGCCAGAGACCTCTGGAGATGCAGAAGGAAGATGCACCAAGGGAAGTCTTTTGAAATGAGAACAGAACGGTCACCATGTGCCTTCCAAACTGAGGGAGGTGTCTAGAACCCAAATACCCAGCAGAAACTGGCTACATGACTTCCCAGTTGACAGAGCTGTTCCAGATGGCATCAGCCTTTCTTGAATGAAGGTAACCTCCTATTGGTGCCTTAATTTGGACATTTTCATGGCCTTGGAACTCTAAACTTGCAACTTAATAAGTTCCCATTTTAAAAGCTGTTCCATTTCTGAGGGGGTGCAAAGGTAAGACAGTGGTAAAATTTTCACCTAACATGCAGGAGACCCAGGTTCAATTCCTGGCCCATGCACCTGCCCCCCAAAAAAGACAAAAAACAAATTCAACAAATGGTATTGCAATAATGGGATACTCACATGGAAAAGAGAATGAAATGCTGTCATACAGCATAAAACAAAATCTAAAAAAAAGCCATTCCAGTTCTGTATACTGCATTCTGGCAGCTTACAGACTAAAATATATATATTTAGTGCTTTTCTTGGTAAATTTGTGTTTTGGAAGTTCTGGGTGCTCTTGCTATTTTAAACTGAATCTGGTCATCAATTATATTCTCCAAAGATATTTTGTTTGAAGACAATGAATCTACATATTTAAAAATTTTTAAATAATATATTTACACTGTGAAAAAATTCATTTTTTTAATTGTAAGTTTGATTAACTATTCAAATATAAATTGTACAGCGATCAACACAATTCTGATACAGATTGACTCTTCACCTGAAAACTATGCTTGTGCCCCTTTGTAGTCAACCTCTCCCCTTATTTCCAGGTACTTGCTAAACTTGATTGGCCCCAACATTTTTGGTTTCTTTTGAAATGTCATGTAAATTTAATTGATTAGTCCTTTAAGCTTGGATCCTTTCCCTTTGCATAATGCATTTGAAATGTGTCTTTGTTGTGAAATCAGTAGTCCATTACTTTTAACTGCTGAGTAGCACTCCAATTTGCGAATGTGTTATAGTTTGCTTACCCATTTTCCAGTGGAGAAATATTTAGGTTGTGTCTGCCAGAAATTTTGCAGGAGGCCTATTTTTAAAAAAATACATGGAGTAAAGATAATTTCAGGGAAATAAAAGCTAAAAGGATCTATCAGCAGAAGGCTTGAAGTACAAGGTATAATAAAGGATGTCTGCCAAGTAGGGAGAAAGTAATACTAGATGGAAATATGGATCCACACAAAGGAATAGAGACTACCAAAAAACAATAACTACCACATAAATGTATAGGATTTTTCTCATGTAACTTAATATATAATATTTTCACAGTTAAAAGTAAAATAAACTCCTTCTATATAACCTGTCAACTGTGTCAAATTAATGATTAAATGGGAGGACTTAGAGACAGGATTTCCAGCATTTCTCATCCTGTGAATGAGTGATTTAAGATGGAGGATATAACTTTTTTTGATGAGTGTCTGAGAGTCAGTATACTATAATCTCTTTGGGCAAACAGCACAGGCTTGTCTTATACCTAAAGAAGAGTCTTGCGGACACGGAGTTAGGGACCAGCCTGTATGTGGAAGCCCTTGAGAAAATCCCACTCAGCCCCACCTCCTTGTAACAGACAGCTAGAGAAGGAAGAAAAGGAACTGCAGGTGGAGGGTTCCACTTCACTTCCTCTCTCTCAGCCTGTGCTGTGAGGTTAGCTGCAATCGTACCTGGGGTCACCTGGGTCAGTACGGAAAGTTCAGGGTCCTTCCATACGTAAGGAGATGATGAGTGGAGGGACAGCATCCTCTCCACCCACAGAAGGATCCACCACTGAGGACTTTCTTTCAGGCAAAGGTGAGAGTCCTTTGGGATCCAGTGAGACACTTATTCTCTTATGTAGGCCGTGGATTCCATCAGTCTGACTGCTTGGTTGGAGCTCTGCCACTGTAAGAGACAGTCATCAGAGACAGGAGAGGACTGGCACCTACAGTGAATGTCCTGGAATTCTCTCTTAGACTGAGCATTGATTCCACACACACAATAACAGAACTGCATTTTATTATCCCCTCCCATATGATTTCTTTCTTCCAGGGCCAAAACCTTCAGTCGGTCTCCCAGGATGTGTAATCAGTTTTGGGATCTTGTCCCTCTATCTTGGGAACTAGAACTACTATTACTGAGGAGACAGGTAGCAGTTATATGCAAAATATATGTAGACATATTAAAATTAAATAGTAGACTGCATATATTTCATTGTGCAGGAAAGCATAAAGGTAAAAAAATAGATAAAATTATTGATGAGGATGCTTGATGTTGAGATGATTCCTACTTTCCAGACAAATACAAGGTAAAGTCTTCTTCTGAGTTGAACGGAAAATCTCTGGGACAAGGATTATAGGAAATTGGGAGAAATCGGAACATATACTGGGAAGAATGTGTAGAAGAGCGAGTGGCTGGAATAGCAGAAAATTTGCTCAAGAAACATTGAAAAGTAGGTCACATTGGAGTTCATATGATTGTATAATTTTCTTCAGCATTGCCTCACAATTAAGCAAAGGGAAAAAGATGGTGCTACAATGTCTGATTTCAGCACTTTAGTTAGTGCAGAGTGTTACACAGAAGCAGAGAAAAGGTTTAATTTCACTTTATTTGTAAGGATTGCTAGTAATTCATCCCACACTACTTGAGAATCTAGATAATTGCAAAAGTTATATTAATTTGTTTTCTTTTTAACTTAGAAATCTCTGTGAAGATACTCAATGCATTAGTGAGGATAAGCAGCATTTTGCTGTTGTAACAAATGGATCCTGAAATCTCTGTGACTTAACATGTACAAATTATTTTTGCTCAGGCAAAATTCACTGTGGGTTGGGTGGTCATATAGGATCTCTGCAATAACCCTGTTTTAGTTATTCAGTGATGCAGGTTGCTTCCTCTTAGCTTTGACATCTTAATGCATTTTTCCAGGCTTGTTGCAATAAGGGGAAAGAGAACTGGATAGTAGCACACTGGCTCCTAAATATTTCAGCCCAAGTGTGAAACACTGCACTTCTGTAAGCTGATAATATGGTCCTTGTTAAACACAGGGAGGCTGAATATATGTTTGCAGCACTTGGGTACTGATGATGAGCAAATGGATTGGACTCATAGAGAAAAAATGACCTCCCAATTGGAGTGAATTCCTTCCTAACTCTTGCATATTAATATGCATGGCCTGAGGATCAAGTATGGCTTTGGAGTAATTTGGGTTATTACAGTTCTTTCAAAGATAGAAGGAACATTCCACTGATTGGCAGGGTAATTGTCCTGGTCCTAGTCTGGTTCCTCTGTTATCTACATTCTTCCTCTTAGAATGGTACTGAGTGACTACATCTCAGGTGGAATGAAATTGGTCTAAAATTTCTATATAAATTTGAATGCACAGACTTTCAAATTGATCATCATATATCATAAGCTCTCTTTTGTACTAGCTACTTTTGTTACTATTATTGAAAGCTCAAATCCATCCACTAAAAGATATTTTGGAGATGAAGTGTTGTGTGGATGTTTTTGATAGAAAATTATTCCACATATATGTTCTATCTGGGAATAATATGTCCAACTTTGCTTTATGACTGTAGCTGGGAGAACATAATATCCATCTGTCATGGTCAGGTTGACGTGTCAATGACCAAGTGGTGGTACCTGTTTGTCTGGTTGGGCAAGTGCTGGCCTGTCTGTTGCGATGAGGACATTTCATAGAACTAGATCATGATCACATCAGCTGCATCCACAGCTGATTCCATTTGTAATCAGCCAAAAGGAGTGTCTTCTACAATGAGTGATGCTTAATCTAATCACGGGAAGCCTTTTAAGGAGGATTCAGAAGAGACAGGTTCCATTCCTGCTTCTGCTGGTGAGCCCCTCCTATGGAGTTCATCCAGACCCTCCATCAGAGTTGTCAGCTTCACAGCCTGCCCTGCAGATTTTGGACTCTGCATTCCCACAGTCACGTGAGACACTTTTATTAATTTTATATTTACAAGTGTTCCCTGTTGATTCTGTTTCTCTGGAGAACCCTAACTAGTACATCTTGGTACCAGGAGTGGTTCTTAAGAAACAGAATCTTAAAAATGGGTTTTTATGAATGGTTTTCTACTCTGATTGGACTCTGAGACACTGAGGACTCTGATTCCCATAATCGGAATGGCACTCCCAATCCATGGAGTGAGTTGGCAAAAGAGATAGTCAAAATATCATCATTCAATTCTCCTAATGCTTCGCTTGTATGAAGCCAGACTCTGGGGGATAATGTTTTTGACACCTTTACAGAGTTTTGTAGAAATAAGAGATATAGAGATGTTGGTTGGTTGTTGTTAGATACACTGGCTACATTAAGGGGTGGAAAGGATGGGCTTAAGGCTTCAAACGAGAAGCTTAAGTGCCATCTGAAAGATGTAGACATTTCTATGAGTATCCTGAAGGAAAATCTTATTTCCTGTAGCCATAGACTTGAAATCTCTGAAAATCACTCAGAATCTTATTGTTAGAGTAGCAACCTTACAACGTAAACTGAAATCTCAATCTTGCATGGTGTCTGCCATTAAAGTGAGGGCATGGATTGGAAAGGAGAGGGTCCCTGAAAAATGGGATGGTGACATATGGATTGATAAGATGTTGGGGTGAGGTTGAAACCCTAGATCATGCTGAGTCTCTAGATAACCCTAATAGTTTGCCCTGAGGACGTAACCACCCCACCTCCAGCCTGCCTTGAGGAGTTGGCCACCCAACCTCCTCCTGAAGGGATTAGCCCTAGTGTGATTAATCTTATTTCACCAGATGAAACTGCAAATGAAGGCCCTGAAGCAAATGGCTTGGAAGATATTTCTAATTCTTTTCATGGCCCACCCCCACCACCCCTCATTTCTTCCAGACCTATAACTAAAGTCCCAACAGGCCCCTAAAGGTGAGGTACAATGTATCACACATGAGGAGGTATGTTATACTCCAAAAGAACTGTGTGAGTTTTCCAATTTATATAGACAGAAATCAGGGGAATATGTGTGGCAATGGATTTTAAGGGTGTGGGATAATGGTGGGAGGAATATAAGGCTGGATCACGCTGAGTTTATTGATATGGGCCCACTAAGCAGAGATTCTGCATTCAATGTTATAGCTCAAGCTGTTAGAAAAGGTACTAACAGTTTGTTTGGATGGTTGGTTGAAACATGGATCAAAAGGTGGCCAACATTACCTGAGGTTTAAATGCCAGAAATGCCCTGGTATAATGTAGATGAGGGGATCCAGAGGCTTAGAGAGATTGGAAAGTTACAGTGGATTTATCATGCACAGCCTGCTCTTACACCCCAGGAATGTCCGGAGGATGCACCTTTTACCAGAACAGTGAGAGATAAATTTGTGAGACTAGCACCATCATCCCTAAAGAGCTCTGTGGTTGCACTTCTCTGTAGGTCAGATATTACTGTAGGAACTGCTGTCACTGAGCTTGAATCCTTAAACACAATGGGGATGACAGGATCCCGAGTTGGCAGAAGCCAGGTGGCAGCACTTAATCGCCACAGACAGAGTAGACGTGGCCATTATAATAGACAGCAAACTCAAAGCAGGCATCAAAATTATATGACGTGCAGAGATTTGTTGCATTGGCTAGTAAATCAAGGGGTAGCTAAAAATACAATAAAAGTGCAGTCTACTAAATTCTTGTTCGAGCTGTATAAACGAGAGTTCAAGGTCAAGTGAACAGAAGTCTAACCTGAATTACAAAAACATGGCCCCTTAATCATTTTCCAGACTTGAGACAGTTTACAGACCCAGAGTCCCTTGAATGAAGGGGAGACCAGGTCCCTTTGGGGAAGAACACTGCTACGCTGCCACAAATTTATACTGTTTATCTTCCTCCAAACCTTCCCCAAGGAGACCGACGGCCTTTTACCAGGGTAACTGTGCATTGAGGAAAAGGAAATGATCAGATATTTAGGGGATTATTAGACACTGGTTCAGAAGTGACATTAATTCCAGCGGACCCAACACGTCACTCTGGACCACTGGTTAGAGTGGGGGCTTATGGAGGCCAGGTGATCAATGTAGTTTTAGCTCAGGTCCATCTCACAGTGGGTCTGGTGGGCCCCCGGACCCATTCTGTAGTTATTTTCCCAATTCCAGAATGCATAATTGGTATAAACATACCGAGCAACTGGCAGAATCCCCACATTGGCTCTTTAACTCGTGCAGTGAGGGCTATTATGGTGGAAAAAGCCAAGTGGAAACCACTAGAACTGCCCCTACTGAGCAAAATAGTAAATCAGAAGCAATTCCGGATTCCTGGAGGGATTGCAGAGATTACTGCCAACTCTTAAGGACTTGAAGTGTTCAGGGGTGGTGATTCCCACCACATCTCCATTCAACTCTCCTATTTGGCCTGTGCAGAAAACAGATGGGTCTTGGAGGATGACAGTGGTTTATCATAAGCTCAACCAGGTGGTAACTCAAATTGCACCTGCTGTTCCAGATGTGGTGTCATTGCTTGAGCAAATCAATACATCCCCTGGTACCTGGTATGCAGCTATTGATCTGGCAAATGCTTTTTTCTCAATAGCTATTAGTAAGGACCACCAGAAACAGTTTGCTTTTAGCTGGCAAGGTCAGCAATATACTTTCACTGTTCTACCTCAGGGGTATATCACCTTTCCAGCCCTATGTCATAATCTTGTCCGCAGAGACCTTGATCATTTCTCCCTCCCATAAGACATCACTCTGGTCCATTATATTGATGATATCATGTTGATTGGACCTAGTGAGCAAGAAGTAACAACTACTCTAGATTTGCTGGTAAGGCATTTGTATGTCAGAGGATGGGAGATAAATCCAACAATAATATAGTGGAATTTCTAGGTGTCCAGTGGTGTGGGGCATGTCGAGATATCCCTTCTAAGGTGAGGGATAAGTTGCTGCATCTGACCCCTCCTCCAACCAAAAAAAGAGGCACAACACTTGGTTGGTCTTTTTGGATTTGGGTGAAAACATATTCCTCATTTGGGTGTGCTACTCTGGCCCATTTATCGAGTGACCAGAAAAGCTGCTAATTTTGAGTGGGGACCTGAATAAGAAGAGGCTCTATGACAGGTCCAGTATGCTGTACAAGGTGCTCTGCAGATCCATTGGTGCTGGAAGTGTCTGTGGCAAATAGAGATGCTGTCTGGAGCCTTTGGCAGGCCCCTACAGGAGAATCATAATTTAGACCCTTAGGATTTTGTAGTAAAGCCTTACCATCTGCTGCAGATAACTACTCTCCTTTTGTGAAACAGCTTTTGGCCTGCTATTGGGCCTTAGCAGAAACTGAACACTTAACCATGGTCCACCAAGTTACCATGAGACTTGAGTTTCCTATCATGAGCTGGGTGTTGTCTGACCCACCAAGCCATAAAGTTGGGTGTGCGCAGCAGCACTCTATTGTAAAATAGAAATGGTATATACGAGATAGAGCCAGAGCAGGTCCTGAAGGCACAAATAAGTTACATGAAGAAGTGGCCCAAATGCCCATGGTTTCCACTCCTGCCACATTACCTTCTCTTTCCCAGACCAGAGCTATGGCCTCTTGGGGAGTTCCTTACAGTGAATTGACTGAGGAAGAGAAAACTCAGACCTGGTTTACAGATGGTTCAACACGATATGCAGGTACCACCCAAAAGTGGACAGCTGCAGCACTACAACCCCTTTCTGGGGTGTCCTTGAAGGACAGTGATGAGGGGAAATCTTCCCAGTGAGCAGAACTTAGAGCAGTACACCTGGTTGTTCATTTTACTTGGAAGGAAAACTGGCCAGAGGTGCGTTTGTATACTGACTCATGGACTATTGCTAATGGTTTGGCTGGATGGTCAGGGACTTGGAAAGACCATAATTGTAAAATTGGTGACAAAGAGGTCTGGGGAAGAAGTATGTGGATAGACATTTCTGAGTGAGCAAAAAACCTGAAGATATTATGTTCCATGTGAATGCACACCAGAGGGTGACTTCAGCAGAGGAAGGTTTTAATAATCAAGTGGATAAGATGACCCGTTCTGTGGATACCAGTCAGCTTCTTTTCCCAGCAACTCCTCTCATTTCCCAATGGACTCATGAACAAAGTGGTCATGGTGGTAGGGATGGAGATTATGCATGGGCTCAGTGACATGGATTTCTACTCACCAAGGCTGACCTGGCTACAGCCACTGCTGAGTGCCAGAGATCCACACTAAGCCCCCGATATGGCACCATTCCCCGAGGTAACCAGCCAGCTACATGGTGACGGGTTGATTATATTGGACCACTCCCTTCATGGAAAAGGCAGCGATTTGTTCTAACTGGAATAGACACATACTCTGGATATGGGTTTGCTTTCCCTGCACACAATGTTTCTGCCAAAACTACCATCCATGGGCTTACGGAATGCATTATCCATTGTCATGGTATTCCATGTAGCATTGGTTCGGATCAAGGAACACACTTCAAAGCAAATGAAGTGTGGGAATGGGCACATGTTCATGGAATTCTCTGGTCTTACCATGTTCCCCATCATCCAGAAGCAACTGGATTGATAGAACAGTGGAATGGCCTTTTGAAAACTCAATTATGGTGCCAACTACCTTGAAAGGCTGGGGTAATGTTCTCCAGGAAGCTGTGTATGCTCTGAATCAGCGTCTGCTGTATGGTGCTGTTTCTCCCATAGCCAGGATCCATGGGTCCAGAAACCAAGGGGTGGAAATGGGTGTGGTACCACTCACTATTACCCCTAGTGATCCACTAGGAAAACTTTTGCTTCCTCTCCCTGAGACCCTGAGCTCTGCTGATCTACATGTTTTAGTTCCAAAATGGGGAGTGCTTCCTCCAAGAGAAACAACGATTCCACTGAACTGGAAGTTAAGACTGCCACCTGGTCACTTTGGGCTACTTATGCCACTGGATCAACTAGCCAAGAAGGTGATTACATTATTGTCTGGGGTAATTGACCCTGACTATCAGGAAGAAGTAGGACTGGAACTACATAATTGAGGTAAAGAAGAGTTTTCTTGGAATATAGGAGATCTCCTAGGGCGTCTTTTAGTACTACCGTGCCCTGTGATTAAAATCAATGGAAAACTGCAAGCACGCAATCCAGGCAGGACTATCAATAGCTCTGAAACTTCAGGAATGAAGGTTTGGGTCACCCCACCAGGCAAAGAACCACGGCCAGCTGAAGTGTTTGCTGAGGGTAAAGGGAGCATGGAAGGAGTAGTGGAAAAAGGTAGTGATAAATATGAACTTCAACCACATGATCAGTTACAGAAACAAGGACTGTAATGCTGTTTTGTTCATGTTATACTATTTAAGTTGTAAGAATCAAGTTTTAGAATGAATATTACCCAAGGACTTGCACCCTATCTGGAGAGATTTAATGTGTTTCCAGTATTTGCAGGACAGTTGAATATTGTCAGGTAAAAGAAAAAATGTGTGTTTTATTGTTTTCATTTGCAAATTAGGTATGGTTTAAGGTGATAGATATAGCTGCCAACTTGACAAGGGGTGGACTGTCATGGTCAGGGACATGTGTCAACTTGGCCAAGTTGTGGTACCTCTTTGTCTGGTTGGGCAAGTGCTGGCCTGTTGCAGTGAGGACATTTCATAGAATTAGATCATGATCACGTCAGCTGTATTCACAGCTGATTCCATTTGTAATCATCCAAAGGGGAGTGTCTTATACAATGAATGATGCTTAATCTAATCACGGGAAGCCTTTTAAGGAGGATTCAGAAGAGACAGGTTCCATTCCTGCTTCGGCTGGTGAGCCTCTTCTGCAGAGTTCATGCAGACCCTCCATCAGAGTTGTTGGCTTCACAGCCTGCCCTGCGGATTTTGCACTCTGCATTCCCATGGTCACATGAGACACTTTTATAAATTTTATATTTGTGAGTGTTCCCTGTTGATTCTGTTTCTCTAGAGAACCCTAACTAATACACCATCCTTGACTTAAGGCTAGGAAAATGATTTATTCTGGGCAGAGCCCAAGTTACAAGGCAAAGGCGCTCCATGGATTGTGCATGACAGCAGCAAGCATTTGGGGATGTCTTTCTTTCATTCATCCAGACACATTTCTGGTCGATGCCTGTCTTCTGCAATGATACAGCTGCACAGGGATTAAAGCAATTCCTTTCCAACAAAATTCCTAGCCATACACTTTTTATATATATTTTAAGTACTTGGACTATTTGTAATGTAAGTTATACTTAAAGATTTGCAGAAAATTTTTGTATGGAAGATATAATGAAATGGATTTTCCAAACTGTGAAGATTTTATATCAGTTAACAATGTCGCATTGATCAATAATTTGTACATGCACAGAAGTTTCTCATTGGAAGGGACTTTATTCAACCTTTAATAAAGGTTGATATTTTATGAAAGGGGGACCATTCAAGATTCCCCATAACAGGGAGATAAATAAGCACATTATTACATATTTTAACTGCAAGACCACTGTCATGGTTAGGGACAGGTGTCAACTTGGCCAAGTTGTGGTACCTGTTCATCTGATTGGGCAAGTGCTGGCCTGTCTGCTGCAATGAGGACATTTCATAGGATTAGGTCATGATCACGTCAGCTACATCCACAGCTGATTCCATTTGTAATCAGCCAAAGGGGAGTGTCTTCTGCAATTAGTGATGCTAAATCCAATCCTGGGAAGCCTTTTAAGGAGGACTCAGAGGAGACAGGTTGCATTCCTGCTTTGGCTGGTGAGCCTCTCCTGTGGAGTTCATCCAGGCCATCCATTGGAGTCGTCGGCTTCGCAGCCTGCCCTGTGGATTTTGGACTCTGCATTCCTACGGTCACGTGAGACACTTTCATAAATTTTATATTTGCAAGTGTTCCCTGTTGATTCTGTTTCTCTAGAGAACCCTAACTAATACAACCACTATCTTCTGAGTTACCCCGATTTGATCTAAAAATATGCAGTTTATCTTCTTTATTTTCATGATTTGTTACCCACGAGAACTCTTTGGCTCCAGAGCTTCCTCATTGCATTTTTCACCTCTGCATTTCTCAGAGTGTAGATTAAAGGGTTTAACAAGGGTGTTATCATAGTATAAAATAGAGCCACCACTTTATCATTGGGAAAAGTGGTTGTGGGACGAAGGTATACAAATATGCAGGGCACAAAGAATAAGACGACCACAGTAACGTCTGAGGCACAGGTAGAGAGACCCTTCTGCCGTCCTTCAGAACTGTGAGACCTCAGGGAGCAAAGGAAGAGGACGTAGGAGGTGATAAGAATGGAAAAGCTGAGCATGCACAGGAACCCACTGTTGGCAGCAACAAAAGGTCCAAAAATGTGTGTGTCAGTGCAGGAGAGCTTCAGCACAGGGTAGAGATCACACATGAAGTGGTCAATGACATTGGGGCCACAGAAGGGCAGCCACAGCATAAAAAGGATTTGAATCAGACCATGAAGAAATCCTCCAGCCCAGGACACGGCCACCAGGAGACCACACACCGGCCGGCTCATCATGGTCGTGTAGTGCAGGGGCCTGCAGATGGCCATGTAGCGGTCATAGGCCATCACTGTGAGCAGGATGACCTCAACTCCTCCAAGGAAATGCATTGTGAAGACCTGAGTCATGCACCCAACAAAGGAGATGGTTTTCTTCTCAGCGAGTAAGTCAAATATCATTTGGGGGGCTGTGGAGAGGAGAAGGAGCCATCTTGAAAGGACAAGAAAGACAGAAAAAAATACATAGCGGAGCCCAGGGCCAGGCTGGTGGCGATTGTGACTAAGATGAGTAGGTTTCCCACCAGGGTGAAAGAGTAGATGAGTGTGAACATGACAAAGAGTAGTTTCTGCACATCTGGGTTCTGTGTCAGGCCAAGCAGGATGAATTCTGTCACATTGTTCACTTGTTCCATGATCGTTTTGCATTTGGATGATGGATTTATCTGCAAATAGCACAGAGACTGCAGTAGTGGTAGATCAATTTTGATCAAGAAAATAGCATATCTATTAGATAATTTGTTTCTTTTAAGATTAATGGAACCCCAACAGATAAACCCTAGACATAAAAAGCTGTTGTGTTGTTAATCATATACAATGTTGACTACATAACCTTTTTCTACACACACGCACACATGCAACACTTTATGACTGTTTTCATGCCAGACCATTTCTTGCCTCAACATAGCTGGATCTCTCCCAATTCCTGCCACAGTAAACCTGGGAGGACCTTTAAGGATGAGCAGAAGCTTGAATTCCTGAGAGTTACCTCCCTGCGTCTCTTTCCTAGTCATTTAGGCCAATGAAGCTAAACTGCTGAGTGTCTCATCCTTTGTGTGCTTAACTTGTTTCAGGATGACTGTCAAACATCGGTGAGCTCTCTGTAAAATAGGGGTCGTGTAGTCACATTTCAGGCTCGACTAAACTGGGAGAACACTTGAGGCTGAAGAAAGACACACTATGGCAGTTAGATTTCTGAGCTCTTGCTTCACTGAAGCAAAATTGCATAAGAATATCATAGATCCCTTATCAAACACCTCTGTGAGAATGATATCCTTAGGAAGATAAAACATATAGCTTGATGCAGTGAATAGTCTCCACATTTATTTGTAACTTTAGAATTTATTGCTTGGAGAACGTCTGCCCTAATAAATTTCAGGGGTCTTTTGCAGTTCAGCACTCCTTTTAAGAAAGATTGTGAAACATTCTCTGGACCTCTTCACTAAATAGATATTTTCATATGAGGACACAAAAGCACCCTAATTTATTGACAGAGCATGTTCTTTAGGATGGAGAGACTAAATTTATATTTTGTTTTCACTGATAAGTGGCTGAATGATGTTGCCCATGGCCATAGCCTTATTGAGCTGAAACATTTTTATATATAATGTAGGAAAAATATCAAAGGGCATAGATATGAAGTGAAGAGTATCATTATTTCTTATGTCAAAGTTTGTATCCTAAACATAAAAATATAGTGCTCCACACAGCTATATAATAATAATCAAATGATTATTGTTAAAAGATCCAAAATAAGAAAAGCACATATCCTAAATCTTATGGTTGAAATAATTCCTTGATAAAATATTAAGAGAAAAATAAATGAACCATGAGTGAATATAAATAGGTACTCACCGAAAGCTGTTTGAAACAATCAAATATATTTGGAAAAATTTGCATGCAGAAATCAGTATATTGGGCAATAGAAAATGGTTATACTTCATAATAAAATTAAAAGCGTTTTGGCATTTAAAGATACTCCTAAAAGTGACAAATACAAATAAGCTCAATATAAAGCAGATAAGGTCAAATCCCAAAAGGACATTAAAATAAACAATATTTTAAATAATATTATGAATATTTTAGCAAATGTAGTAAAATTTTGTCAGCCACTGATAGGTATTTATCAAAACAAAAGAGTTTACCCTGTCTATATGTTAATAGAAAAATAATGAATGAGAAAGTATAGTCTTGTGTCACAAAAACAGTGAACCCTAATATAAATCATGGAATACGGTTAATAGTACAATAATAATAAAAATATTTAATCATTTGTAAGAAATGTACCACAAAATGCAAAATGTTAACAATATGAAGGGGTCGAATTGGAACTTTGTCTTTTCTACATGATTTTTCTATAAGCCTACAACTTCTCTAATTAAAATAAAAGCTAAGAGAAACCTCCAAAACCAAAGAAATATTGGGAAGACTTAAGCATGTAAGCTTGTATTTCACAATATTTTATCATAATATTGAAAATGTAAAAACAACCATAATGGCCACACATAGGTGAAGAGTAAAATGATTTATGATGTGTAGTTATGAACTATCAGCTGGACAACAAAGTTATTCGTAAGAAATGTTATTGATGTGGAAAGGTGGTTTCAGTATAATAGTGAGTGGAAAATGCAAATATAAAATGGTCCTTATAATCTCAACTGTCTAAAATGACAAATATAGCAGAAATATCTCTAGAGAAGACACTAAAACTAATAGTGCCTATTTGAATAAAGGATTATTAACAATTTTATGTTCACTTTTAAAATCAATTTTGTGATTTTTTTACAAAGAAAATATATTGCCTTATTATAAATAAAATAATTGAATAAAAGCTTTACTTATTTACTCTGTGGTCTGGCTCCGTAATATTTCAATATGCTTTTCTGAGTATATTAGGTATATTGGTCATCGTTCATAAAGAGCCATGATTATTAAATAAACATATTCAAATCCAACTTACCTGTAAACTGAAGGCCCTACTGCCACCTGGGGAGAAAAATACCAATAAAGAAATCACTGATCATGCCTAAGTCTCTGAATACGTTTAGACAAGAAACAGGCTCAGTCTGTGACAAGGCGTCTTGTCTGTAGAAAACTCTGCATGAGTTTGCAATCACTGACCCATCACTAACTGCTGCTTTGCACGTTCATCCATCTTTATCTTCAGTATTTCTTTCCCTCAATTACTGACTCAAATGACTGTTGGAGAAACTTCCTAGGTAAAGCTGAGCTCGTGGACAGAATGTATTTCCCTTTATAAGGTGAAACCATCCTGTGAATGTGGACCTCAAGCATCCCAGGTCAGATCATTGATTTTTTTAATCAGGAAATTTCCAAAGTTTTGGGCATAGGTGGAAACTGATGGAAGAAATCTTAGTATTTTGGAAGACATCTCTCTTAGCATTTTGGAAGACGCTTCCTTTCTACATATTTGGTGCTTTGCTCTTTAGTATTTAGATGAGTGTGCTGTAGAACCACTTGGGATCAATTGAAAGAGATATAAAACGCTGAAAATAGAAAACTAAGTTGAAGCAGAAAAATGATGGATTTCCAGCATCATGAACTAGCAGCAAATGCAGTTATTGTGGAGCAGCAGATTCCTTATTTCAGCTCTTTTAAGACTTCTAAGAAATCCTGTGCTCACCCTAGAGCTCCTTTGGTCCTTGGATTACCCTGAGCCCACATGTGTTGGAAACACCATCTCTTACTTGCTACTGTGCATGTTTATATGTTGTTTCAAGCTCAGTTATCCCTAGAGTCCGTCCTTGTGTACATTTTCAGGTGGGATTTCTGGGACAGATTCAAATGAATATTACTTAAGCTCATCTAGTTAAGGGTGCTATGAACTTTCAGTTCCCAGAGGATTAGAATTAGAATTAACAGCTTCACCAAGATGACAGCTAAGCCAGTCTGTCCAGTTCCTCCTGTGGCCGTGCCATCCGTGACCAATGGATCAGAGGGGGTGGGAGGGGAGGTCCAGTTAGGCTGGGCTAGAGAACTTTCTATGGGTTGGAGTTGATCTTAAAGTCTGGGCTTAGACTTTAAGTCTCTAGCCATGGCAGTGTGGGTGCATGAACTAATCAGAGCTTATAAAACAGCCTTGATAATACCTGTCTCACAGAACTATGGGAAGGATTGAGCAAGATAAACTGTGAAGATGTCTAGGTCAGGGGAAACCGCTGTCTTACTGCTGAAGCCCTGAGGATAGACACACTCAGGCTAGACAAACTGATGTCCGATATTAAAAATCAGAATCAGAGACTTCCTGGAAGATGGCGGCTTAGTAAGACGCGCGGATCTTAGTTTCTTCTCCAGGACACCTACTAGGGGAGTAGAAACGATACAGAAAGCGCCCAAAGCCACAACAGAGATAAAAAAGACAGCGTACCCCATCCTGGAACGGCTGGCTGGCTGAGAGAAGCAGCTCGGGTGAGATCGCCGAGGCGCGCGGGCCTTACCGGGCGGGGTGGCAAGCGGCCGGAGTTACTCCCTTCCCCCTTCCCGGGCCGGCTGGGAGAATTGGAGAGGCGGTCCCCTGAAACAAAGACGGCTGGCGCCCACACCACGCGCAGCCCCCGGACCAACTGAGAGAATTGGATCGGAAACCCCCAGGCCGCGGAGAACGGTGACGGGTGGGGGAGGCCCCTTCCAAAGCCGTGACTCCCGGGGAACGTGCACTCTCTCGGGCGGGCCGCTGCCGCTGGCGCCCTCCCGCCACGCTTGTTGCCCAGGGCCGACTAGGAAATTCGGACGGGCTCTTTCCCTGGCTGCGGCGACCAGCAACCCTCCCTGCGTTCGGACCCCGGGCCGGCTCAAGCCGTTTCGGCTAGCGAACCCCCCGGACGGCGAGAGTTTTCCAAAGTTTAAGGTCCCACAGCACCTTTTACTGGTGGGACCCGCAGACAAACGTGTGCCACGAGCGCCACCTACTGGGCAGGATAAGAAAAACAGAACCCAGAGATTTCACAGAAAAATATTACAACCTTGCTGGGTCCAACACCAAGAGAAATCTGAATAAATGCCCAGACGCCAGCAGCAGAAGATAACTGTCCACGCTCAAAAGATTGAGAATATGGCCCAGTCAAAGGAACAAACCAATAGCTCAAATGAGACACAAGAGCTGAGACAACTAATCCTGAATATACGAACAGAAATGGAAAACCTCTTCAAAAATGAAATCGATAAATTGAGGGAGGACATGAAGAGGACATGGGCTGAACATAAAGAAGAAATAGAAAAACTGAAAAAACAAATCGCAGAACTTATGGAAGTGAAGGATAAAGTAGCAAACATAGAAAAAATAATGGATAGCTACAATGATAGATTTAAAGAGACAGAAGATAGAATTAGTGATTTGGAGGATGGAACATCTGAATCCCAAAAAGAAACAGAAACTATCGGGAAAAGAATGGAAAAATTTGAACAGGGTATCAGGGAACTCAAGGACAATATGAACCGCACAAATATACGTGTTGTGGGTGTCCCAGAAGGAGAAGAGAAGGGAAAAGGAGGAGAAAAACTAATGGAAGAAATTTTCACTGAAAATTTCCCAACTCTTATGAAAGACCTAAAACTACAGATCCAAGAAGTGCAGCGCACCCCAAAGAGATTAGACCCAAATAGGCGTTCTCCAAGACACTTACTAGTTAGAATGTCAGAGGTCAAAGAGAAAGAGAAGATCTTGAAAGCAGCAAGAGAAAAACAATCCATTACATACAAGGGAAACCCAATAAGACTTTGTGTAGATTTCTCAGCAGAAACCATGGAAGCTAGAAGACAGTGGGATGATATATTTAAAATACTAAAAGAGAAAAACTGCCAACCAAGACTCCTATATCCAGCAAAATTATCCTTCAAAAATGAGGGAGAAATTAAAACATTCTCAGACAAAAAGTCACTGAAAGAATTTGTGACCAAGAGACCAGCTCTGCAAGAAATACTAAAGGGAGCACTAGAGTCAGATACAAAAAGACAGAAGAGAGAGATATGGAAAAGAGTGTAGAAAGAAGGAAAATCAGATATGATATATATAATACAAAAGGCAAAATGTTAGAGGAAAATATTATCCAAACAGTAATAACACTAAATGTCAATGGACTGAATTCCCCAATCAAAAGACATAGATTGGCAGAATGGATTAAAAAACAGGATCCTTCTATATGCTGTCTACAGGAAACACATCTTAGACCCAAAGATAAACATAGGTTGAAAGTGAAAGGTTGGGAAAAGATATTTCATGCAAATAACAACCAGAAAAGAGCAGGAGTGGCTATACTAATATCCAACAAATTAGACTTCAAATGTAAAACAGTTAAAAGAGACAAAGAAGGACACTATATACTAATAAAAGGAACAATTAAACAAGAAGACATAACAATCATAAATATTTACGCACCGAATCAGAATGCCCCAAAATACGTGAGGAATATACTGCAAACACTGAAAAGGGAAATAGACTCATATACCATAATAGTTGGAGACTTCAACTCACCACTCTCATCAAGGGACAGAACATCTAGACAGAGGATCAACAAAGAAATAGAGAATCTGAATATTACTATAAATGAACTAGACTTAATAGACATTTATAGGACATTACATCCCACAACAGCAGGATACACCTTTTTCTCAAGTGCTCATGGATCATTCTCAAAGATAGACCATATGCTGGGTCACAAAGCAAGTCTCAACAAATTTAAAAAGATTGAAATCATACACAACACTTTCTCGGACCATAAAGGAATGATGTTGGAAATCAATAATAGGCAGAGTGCCAGATAATTCACAAATACGTGGAGGCTCAACAACACACTCCTAAACAACGACTGGGTCAAAGAAGAAATTGCAAGAGAAATTAGCAAATACCTCGAGGCGAATGAAAATGAAAACACAACATATCAAAACTTATGGGACGCAGCAAAGGCAGTGCTAAGAGGGAAATTTATTGCTCTAAATGCCTATATCAGAAAAGAAGAAAAGGCAAAAATTCAGGAATTAACTATCCATTTGGAAGAACTGGAGAAAGAACAGCAAGCTAACCCCAAAGCAAGCAAAAGGAAAGAAATAACAAAGATTAGAGCACAAATAAATGAAATTGAAAACATGAAAACAATAGAGAAAATCAATAAGGCCAGAAGTTGGTTCTATGAGAAAATCAATAAGATTGATGGGCCCTTAGTAAGATTGACAAAAAGAAGAAGAGAGAGGATGCAAATAAATAAGATCAGAAATGGAAGAGGAGACATAACTACTGACCTCACAGAAATAAAGGAGGTAATAACAGGATACTATGAACAACTTTACGCTAATAAATACAACAATTTAGAGGAAATGGACGGGTTCCTGGAAAGACATGAACAACCAACTTTGACTCAAGAAGACATAGATGACCTCAACAAACCAATCACAAGTAAAGAAATTGAATTAGTCATTCAAAAGCTTCCTAAAAAGAAAAGTCCAGGACCAGATGGCTTCACATGTGAATTCTACCAAACGTTCCAGAAAGAATTAGTACCAATTCTCTTCAAACTCTTCAAAAAAATCGAAGTGGAGGGAAAACTACCTAATTCATTCTATGAAGCCAACATCACCCTCATACCAAAACCAGGCAAAGATATTACAAAAAAAGAAAACTACAGACCAATCTCTCTAATGAATACAGATGCAAAAATCCTCAATAAAATTCTAGCAAATCATATCCAACAACACATTAAAAGAATTATACATCATGACCAAGTAGGATTCATCCCAGGTATGCAAGGATGGTTCAACATAAGAAAATCAATTAATGTAATACACCATATCAACAAATCAAAGCAGAAAAATCACATGATCATCTCAATTGATGCAGAGAAGGCATTCGACAAGATTCAACATCCTTTCCTGTTGAAAACACTTCAAAAGATAGGAATACAAGGGAACTTCCTTAAAATGATAGAGGGAATATATGAAAAACCCACAGCTAATATCATCCTCAATGGGGAAAAATTGAAAACTTTCCCCCTAAGATCAGGAACAAGACAAGGATGTCCACTATCACCACTATTATTCAACATTGTGTTGGAGGTTCTAGCCAGAGCAATTAGACAAGAAAAAGAAATACAAGGCATCAAAATTGGAAAGGAAGAAGTAAAACTATCACTGTTTGCAGACGATATGATACTATACGTCGAAAACCCGGAAAAATCCACAACAAAACTACTAGAGCTAATAAATGAGTACAGCAAAGTAGCAGGTTACAAGATCAACATTCAAAAATCTGTAGCATTTCTATACACTAGTAATGAACAAGCTGAGGGGGAAATCAAGAAACGGATCCCATTTACAATTGCAACTAAAAGAATAAAATACCTAGGAATAAATTTAACTAAAGAGACAAAAAACCTATATAAAGAAAACTACAAAAAACTGTTTAAAGAAATCACAGAAGACCTAAATAGATGGAAGGGCATACCGTGTTCATGGATTGGAAGACTAAATATAGTTAAGATGTCAATCCTACCTAAATTGATTTACAGATTCAATGCAATACCAATCAAAATCCCAACAACTTATTTTTCAGAAATAGAAAAACCAATAAGCAAATTTATCTGGAAGGGCAGGGTGCCCCGAATTGCTAAAAACATCTTGAGGAAAAAAAACGAAGCTGGAGGTCTCGCGCTGCCTGACTTTAAGGCATATTATGAAGCCACAGTGGTCAAAACAGCATGGTATTGGCATAAAGATAGATATATCGACCAATGGAATCGAATAGAGTGCTCAGATATAGACCCTCTCATCTATGGACATTTGATCTTTGATAAGGCAGTCAAGCCAACTCACCTGGGACAGAACAGTCTCTTCAATAAATGGTGCCTAGAGAACTGGATATCCATATGCAAAAGAATGAAAGAAGACCCATCTCTCACACCCTATACAAAAGTTAACTCAAAATGGATCAAAGATCTAAACATTAGGTCTAAGACCATAAAACAGTTAGAGGAAAATGTAGGGAGATATCTTATGGATCTTACAACTGGAGGCGGTTTTATGGACCTTAAACCTAAAGCAAGAGCACTGAAGAAGGAAATAAATAAATGGGAACTCCTCAAAATTAAACACTTTTGTGCATCAAAGAACTTCATCAAGAAAGTAGAAAGACAGCCTTCACAATGGGAGACAATATTTGGAAATGATATATCAGATAAAGGTCTAGTATCCAGAATTTATAAAGAGATTGTTCAACTCAACAACAAAAAGACAGCCAACCCAATTACAAAATGGGAAAAAGACTTGAACAGACACCTCTCAGAAGAGGAAATACGGATGGCCAAGAGGCACATGAAGAGATGCTCAATGTCCCTGGCCATTAGAGAAATGCAAATCAAAACCACAATGAGATATCATCTCACACCCACCAGAATGGCCATTATCAACAAAACAGAAAATGACAAGTGCTGGAGAGGATGCGGAGAAAGAGGCACACTTATCCACTGTTGGTGGGAATGTCAAAGGGTGCAACCACTGTGGAAGGCAGTTTGGCGGTTCCTCAAAAAGCTGAATATAGAATTGCCATACGACCCAGCAATACCATTGCTAGGTATCTACTCAAAGGACTTAAGGGCAAAGACACAAACGGACATTTGCACACCAATGTTTATAGCAGCATTATTTACAATTGCAAAGAGATGGAAACAGCCAAAATCTCCATCAACAGAAGAGTGGCTAAACAAACTGTGGTATATACATACGATGGAATATTATGCAGCTTTAAGACAAGATAAACTTATGAACCATGTAATAACATGGATGGACCTAGAGAATATTATGCTGAGTGAATCCAGCCAAAAACTAAAGGACAAATACTGTATGGTCCCACTGATGTGAACGGACATTCGAGAATAAACTTGAAATATGTCATTGGTAACAGAGTTCAGCAGGAGTTAGAAACAGGGTAAGACAATGGGTAATTGAAGCTGAAGGGATACAGACTGTGCAACAGGACTAGATACAAAAACTCAAAAATGGACAGCACAATAATACCTAATTGTAAAGTAATCATGTTAAAACACTGAATGAAGCTGCATCTGAGCTATAGGTTTTTGTTTTGTTTTGTGTTGTTTTGTTTTGATTTTACTATTATTACTTTTATTTTTTTCTCTATATTAACATTCTATATCTTTTTCGGTTATGTTGCTAGTTCTTCTAAACCAATGCAAATGTACTAACAAATGATGATCATGCAGCTATGTGATGATGTTAAGAATTAATGATTGCATGTGTAGAATGGTATGATCTCTAAATGTTGGGTTAATTTCTTTTTTTCTGTTAATTAAAAAAAAAAAAGAGAAGGGATAATTGGAGATGAAGGGATACAGACTGTACAACGGGACTGGATATAAAAACTCAGAAATGGACAGCACAATACTACCCAATTGTAATGCAATTATGTTAAAACACTGAATGAAGCTGCATGTGAGGTATAGGTTTTTTGTTTTTGTTTTTTTTGTTTTTTTTTTCTTTCTATTATTGTTTTAATTCTTATTCTGTTGTCTTTTTATTTCTTTTTCTAAATCGATGCAAATGTACTAAGAAATGATGAATATGCAACTATGTGATGTTATTAAGAATTACTGATTGTACATGTACATTGAAATGATTTCTAATTGTTTTGTTAATTCTTTTTTTAATTAATAAAAAAAAAAATAGAAAAAAAAAAAAAAAAATCAGAATCATTCCAAGAGTAAGAGCTTTGGAGCACAAGTCTAGCCTCCCAAGCTGTGTCTCCTTACTAACTCCGTGAACTTGGGCAGGTTTCCCGGGTTCCTTACCTCTGAGCTTCATATCTGTACAGAGAGGATGATAAGGCATCAATCTCCCAGGACTGCCATAGAGTTCTGTGGGATGAGGCATGAGCTGTGCTGGGATTCCGCCTCATGTGGAGTTCAGGCTCATTGTTGGCTCTTGTCATCTCTACAGGAGATGAGAGCTCCTGGGCTGACCCACAAGGCTTACGGCAAACTCGTATCAATCCATACATGTAGCTTGCTTCATTATTCTACATATTTGATAAAATTCTGCAAGAATTTATATTCAATATTGATTCAAGATTCATAACAATTCAAAATTCATCTGTGAGTGTTCAATCTCTCCACTGATATAACTGACAGAGATGCTGAGATTCTCTGAAGAAGCTACAGGAGTTAACAGAAACATATACTACATGAATTAACACATAACAGGCACTGGCCATGGGTAAGTAACTGCCAAGTTTAGTACAGCATCTGATAGCATCTCCCTGATATTAGTATTTTCATTTGGTATATAAGGAAATCAGTGCTAATTTTTCATCACTTGGACAAGATCTAAAGGCTAATAGTAAGTCAAGCCTGGCTTTAAATCCAGACTGATCTGATTTGTAAGCCTGAGTTCTAATCAATATGTTATTGTGCCTCATCAGACACCGGTGCTATGGTGTGTCTTATCTACTGGATATCACAGGAGAGGCATCTTGACTCAGACCCGCTCCTCTTCCACCACCAGTGGCAGGCAGGCTTGTTCCTCAAACAGATCCCTTGTGTGGTGCTGCTCAGGAAAGAGGGATGGAGAAAGTAGAACATCTTGTAATTTCCTTTCCTACCTCTTGCCCCATCCTGAGGAATTGCACAAGCATCATCCAGACAGATGTGAGTCTGGGAATTTCTTAGAGTCCGCATCAATAAAATGGAGCAGTGTGATGTCTAGTGGGAGGGAGAAATGATCAAGGTCTCTGTGGAGAAGATTATGACATAGGGCTGGAGAGCTGATATACCTCTGAGGCAATTCAGTGAAGGTATACCGCTGTTCTTGCTAGCTGAATGCAAACTGTCTCTGGTGGTCCTTACTGACAGCTATTGAGGAAAAAAACATTTGCCAGGTCAATAGCTGTATACCAGGTGTGAGGGTATGTGTGGATTTGCTCAAATAATGATACTACATCCAGAACATCAGCTGCAATTGGAGTCACCACCTGATTAAGTTTATGAAAATCCTCTGTCATCCTCCAAGACCCATCTGTTTTCTGCACAGGCCAAGTAGGAGAGTTGGATGGGGATGTGGTGGTAATTACTATTCCCGCATCCTTCAATCCTTAAAATTGGCATTAATCTCTGCAATCCCTCCAGAAACCAGGCATTGCTTCTGATTTACTATTTTGCTAGGTAGAAGAAGTTCTAGTGGCTTCCACTTGGCTTTTCCTACCATAATAGCCTTCACTCCATAAGACAAAGAACCAATGTGGGAATTCTGCCAGCTGCTGAGTATGTCAATTCCAATTATGCATTTTAGAACTGGGGAAAAGACCACAAAATGGGTCCAGAGGCCCACTGGAACCACTGCAAGATGGATCTGAGCTAAAATTCCATCTATCTCCTGACCTCTATAAGCCTCTACTCTGACGGGTGGACCAGAGTGACATTTTGAGTCTGCTGGAATTAGTGTCACTTCTGAGCGGTTGTCTAATAATCCTGGAAATGTCTGATTGTTTCCTGTTCCGCAATGCACATCTCCCTGGTAAAAGGTCATAGGTCTCCATTGGGAAGGCTGGGAGGAAGGGTGACAGTGCAAATTTGGGACAGGATAAAAGGGCCCTTCCCCAAAGGCGCCTGGCCTTCCCCTCATTCAAGGGACTCTATAAACTGTCTCAAGTCTGGGAATTGATTAAGGGGCCATGACTCTCTGTTTTTGTCATTCCAGTTAGATTTCTTCTTTCTTGACCTAGAATTTTTCTGCTTATACTTATGCAGCTCAAACAGGGATTGAGTAGACTGCCCCTCTGTTTTACTGCTAGGTACCCCATGATCTACTAGCCAATGCCACAAGTCTCTGTGAATCAGATTATTCTGGTTACTGCTTTGAGTCTGTTGTCCATTATGAAGCTACATCCACCTTGTCTGTGGTGAATAAGTGTCACCACCTGGCTTCTGTAAACTCAGGATCCTGTCATCCCCACTGTGTTTAAGGATTCCAGCTCAGTGGCAGCAGTTCCTACAGTAATATCTGACCTACAAGAAGGGCGACTATGGACCTCTTCAGGGGTGATGAGCTAGTCTCACATATTTATTTCTCTAGTTCTGGTGAAAGATGTGTCCTCTGGACATTCCTGAGGTGTATGAGCAGGCTTTCCATGATAAATCCACTCTAACATTCCAGTCTCTCTAAGCCTCTGGATCCCCTCACCTACGTTATACCAGGGCAGTTCTGTCATTTCAACCTCAGGTAATGTCGGCCACCTTCTGATGCATGTTTCAGCCAACCATCCAAACAAACTGCTAAACCTTTTCTAACCCCTCGAGCTAAAACATTATATGCAGAATCTCTGCTTTGTGGGTCCATATCAATATATTCAGCTCAATCCATCTTTTTTAAAATTTATTTTTATTTATTAATTTTAAAAAATTAACAACAAACAAAAACATTAACATTCTACATATGTAATCAGTAATTCTTAATATCATCACATAGTTGCATATTCATCATTTCTTAGAACATTTGCATCGATTTAGAAAAAGAAATAAAAAGACAACAGAAAAAGAAATAAAACGATAACAGAAAAAAAAAGATTATACACACACACCATACCCCTTACCCCTCACTTTCATTTATCAGTAGCATTTCAAACTAAATTTATTTTAACATTTGTTCCCCCTATTATTTATTTTTATTCCATATGTTCTACTCGTCTGTTGATATGGTAGATAAAAGGAGCATCAGACACAAGGTTTTCACATTCACAGAGTCACATTGTGAAAGCTGTATCATCTTTATATTCCTTCCTCCATTAATCCCACACCCTTAATTTCCATTCCCATTTGAAAACTCTGGCAGGTCTTTTAGCATACCTCCTCATGAGTCACACTTTTTGGGCCTGTTAAGACTTTAGTCGAGATATTGGTCTTGAAGAAAAGATGGGTGGTGGGGGTGGGTCATGAAAAGAAGTAGGAGTGTCTTTCAAACCAATACCTTAGGGCATTCCATTGCAGTTTCATCTGGTGAAACAGGATTAGTCCTTACAAATAGTTGTGAGGATTTTTTCCCCAGGGAAGGTGGTTATAGGTTTAGTGGGCACTGAAGAGTTGATATCTTAAATGAAGGATAAATTTCAGACTCTTCTGGGCAGACTGGAGGCCAGGGAGTTGTTTTCTCAGGCTGCTGGTTGGGAAACTCGTTACAGGTCTGTTTAGCAAAGGCTCAGCAGATTCCAGGGATTCCATCTCCCCGTTGCCATCATTGTCATACCATATGTCAGCATCTGAAGTTTTAGGATTCCATTCTTTTCTAATCAAAGTCCTTACTTTAACAGCAAACACTACACAAGGTTGAGATATTAGTTTACATTGTAAATGGAAATAACATTTTCTTTCAGGACACACATGGAAACTTTTACTTCTTTCATACAGTGCTTAAATTGCAAATTTGAGGCCTTCAGCTCATCCCTTTCCCTCATCACTGTATCCAGCATATCTCACCACAACCACCCAACATCATTATACCTCTTAGTTCCACAAAACTCTGTAAAAGATATCAAAAACACTCACCGAGAGAGTACAAGTAGCAGAATCTAATGGTAATATTTTGAGTATCTCTTTTGCCAACTCACCCCGTGGAGTGTCAGTGGCATCTTGATTACTGGAAGCAGAGTTTTAGTCTTCTGATTCTAGTCAGAGTAGAAAACCAACTGTAAAAACCCATTTTTAAGATTCTGTGTCTCAAGGACCACTCCCAGTACCAAGCTGGTTCTCTAGAGAAGCAGAACCAACAGGAGAGATCTACAAATATGAGATTTACAAAGGTGTCTCACACAACCATGAGAATGGAATGGTCCATTATCCTTAGAGCAGGATGTGAAGCCAGCAGTTCCGATGAAGGGTCTGGACGAATTCCACAGGAGAGGCTCACTGGCTGAAGAAGCTGTGGAAAAAATGTCTCTTTTTCTTTAACAGTCTTCAATTTATTGGATTATCTCATTATCTCATTGTGGGAGACACACCTTAGTTGATTGCAGATGTAATCAGCCACAGTTGCAATCAACTGGCTGATGATTTAATAAACCAGTCTTCCCCTCTATCAACCAGCCATGAAACATCTATGAAGGAGCAGACAGGCCAGCTCTTGCTTGACCAGACAACTGGGCATATCACCTGGCCAAGTAGACACCAGACCCTAACCATCACATACTCATCATTTCTTTCATTGTCTTTGTTTCGGATTTCACTTGCTCTTTTTGTGGTTTGTTTACATGGAAACTTACATAATTTATTTTAAATGCTTCTTATTTTCTAACATATTCATTTGATAGTGAACATTTACCTCTAAAACTTGTTTTAATAGCATGGTATGTATTTTTAACTGATATAGTGCTATGCTTTTTTAATTGAATTGAATTGAAAATATTTTTAAATTTCACTGTATCTTCTTCCTAGTACTTTGGGTTATTTATAAGTTTGTATTTTATTACCAAAATTTACTAATTTTTATTGATGTTTTATTTATTGATTGATGTTAGTTCAATTCTTTTATGAGTCCAGGCACAGTGTATATGACTTGAACCTTTTTATATTTGTTAAAGCATTTTGTGACATAGTCTAGTTAGGTGAATACTCCTTCAGCATTTGACAAGGATGAAACAGATACTGAAATATATGGATTTCCTAGATAATTTTTGGTATTGAATTTGTATTTAATTTTTTTAGGCAAGGAATATGAACAGTTTGATTTCAATTATTTATCATATATTGTTTTTTCTTGTCCCAATATGGTTCTACCTTGGTGAATATTCCACATGCCCTTGAAAAGAATGCTCATTCTACCCTTGGGGAGTGGAGGGTATATGTAGAAGGATTTGGTTCATAGTTTCATTCAGTGCTATGTGCAGCCACACTAATTTTCTCTCTATTTGTCACATTGTTTAAGGGCGATCTGAGTTTATATCACCAGTTGCAATTGTGGATTTGGTTCTATAATTTTTGCTCCACGTATTTCAAGCTCCCTTGTTAGGTGAATACATAGTTAGGATTGTTATGTTTCTTGATGAATTGATATAAATAATTATGTGATTGACTTCTTAATCCTGAATAATATTATTTTTATATCAATTTATCAATATACTTACTCCAGGTTTGTTTTGATTAGTGTTTGCATGATGTCTTCTTTTCCATTCTCTTAATATTCACATATATATATGTCCTTATGTGTAAATGGATTTGTTATATTGTTGGGTCTTCCTTTTACTTACTTTTTACCTGATTTTCCTTGCCTTTTGAATATTGCATGAAGAAGTTTATCCAAAGTGTTCTCCTTACAGTTGGTTTTCCTATCAAGATACAGACAAGACCCATATATATATTTATTATTCTTTTTGTTGCTTTTAGTTTGTAACATTAATTTTTCACATTTAAATCAATTTTGCCATAATAATATGACAATTTTAAAACTTAAAACTGAAAAGGTCACTTTAATGGCCATTTAATATTATTGATTTGTTTAAGACACAGGTCACTTCCCTGATGCAATATTCCACATTTTATTATTGTTTCATTCCAAATTCTACTATTGCCCAAGTTGTTTCTCAATTTTTGGTTCTTCTAGCTAGATATAGAGATTTCAGGTAATTTACGTTTTTTTAAATAATTCATAGGTGGTGCTGAGTATTTCCTATAACATTACAGTAGAAGGTACCTATTGATGCACAATTAGATTTGTAAGTTCTTTTTGAGTCAGTATGATTTATCTAATATAACATTCTCCATTAGCCTTAACCCAGTAGTTTTAGAATAAAAACAAAACCACCTATACAACATAGAAGATTCTGTTATTTCAATTTATGATTACCTGGGAGGACATAAGAAGCTGGATTTCCAGCAGTTCTCACTCTCTGAATGAGTAATTTAAAAGGGAAAGATGCCTAGGAATTAGTATATCATAATCTAATTGCAGGAATAGAGTAGACTTATGTCACCCCAAATATAGAGAATCTTGGGACATACAGAGTTTGGGGCTATGCATATATTCAGAAATCATTGGGAAGCAAAACACACTCAGCCAAGTTTCCCTGCAAAACACAGCTAGTGGAGAAAGAAGAGACACTGTATAGAGAGGAGAGCCCACTTCCTTTTCCTCCCTCAGCCTTGGTGTGGAGTTGTGGCAGCCTGGCCAAGCATCACCCGGGTTGGTGCAATTCACCTGGCACCTTGGACTCGGGCTGCTCTACATTTAAGGGGAGGAGGAACTATAGGGTTGGGCCCCTTGCCCACGCACAGAAAGATGCCCCATTGAGGCAATCTTAAATGTTAAAGAAGTGAGAACCATGGAGGATCCAGTGAAACATTTATTGTCTTATATAGGGCATTGTTTGCACCAAACCAGCTGCTTGGTTGGAGCTGTGTTCCTGAAGAGGTGTCAGCAAAGAGACTGGACAGACCCCTACTGACAATTCCCTGCAGTGTCAGAGAGCAGCACCACCTACTTGATCACTGAGTCCATATACACAAGAGGGAAACCAGACTTAATAATCCCTTCCTAAATGATTGTTTTCTTCTCAGCCAAATATCTTCACTAGATACACCAGGACACACAAAGAGTTCGGGCTTCTCTGCTCATGGGAGCTACAACTAGTATATCTGAGGAGACTGGAAGAAGTCGTATGTGAAACACATGTGGACCTACGATAACTAAATAGGACCCTTTGCACATGTTTAAAAATTAGGATGAAAATGCTTGTAAATATAGTTATTGAGGAGTAAATACAGTTATTGATGAGTAGCTTTGAGGTTGAGCATATGTTCTCTGATGGTTCCTATATTCTTGACCTTTAATGGGTATAGGATTCTTCTGAGATGAAAGGAAAATTTGTGAGATAAGGATTCTAAGAAATTGATGCAAATTGGAACACATGCTGAGAAGGATGTTAAAATAATAACAATCTAGAATAGTCAGAAAAATAGCTCAAGCAGCATAGAAGACCTAGCTTACAAAGGGCTGTGCAATTGCTGTCAATCCACTCTAGCAGACAAACATAGAGTTTTCTTCAGCATTTCTTCACATCTTATGCAAAAGGAGAGAACACGGTGCACAAATTTATGTTTTAAATACTTCAGTTAGTAGTGCTACCTCCCCCAAAAAAGCTTAATTTGACTTGGTTTATAAGGACTGCTATTTATTCATTCCACACTATTTATTGAATCTAGATCATTGCAAAAGTTATGCTCTCTGTCCTCTTCTTAATTATAAATCTTTTTGAAGATAAAGGTAGTCAATGCATTAGTCAGGTTAAGCTGTGTTTTTGCTATTATAACAAATGAATCCTGAAATTCCAATGACTTAATGTGCACCAGTTCATTTCCTGTTCCTACGAAATCCACTACAAATTTGGGGATCATGTAGAGCATTTGTCCTCCATACAGATGCTCCCTATTCCAAGCTGCTCCCCACCACCGCCCCTCTGCTCTTTAGTCCTGTTTCCTAATGCACATCTAGGCTTCCTGCAGGAGGAAAAAGAAAGACGGATGTTCACACACTGATTCCCAAGTGCTGTAGCCTGAGTGTGATGCATATAACTCTGGTGGGATTGTCACAGTTTCCTTTCAAATGCAAGGGGGCTGAAAATATTTACATGGCTGTTTCATGATCATGAATGGACTCAATATTTTTAAGAAAGAGTGATTACCCATTTGAAAAGAATCGTTTACTAACTTTTGCATAGTAATATGAATGTAATACATAGGTATCATATTTATTATACGTATCACAAGACACAGGCACGGCTATGGAGTTATCTAAGTTTACTCAGGTCCTTCAGAGATAAAAGTAAAATCACAAAGCCTTTAAAGACATCTGCCCTGGCTTAAGCTGGGTCTTTTTCTTGTAAGTGGACTCTTTCTTAGTAATGCATTGTAAATGCCACATCTCACATGGTATGAAGCTGGTCTGAAATTTTCTATTCAAGTTCAGATGTGTAGACTTTCTGCCTTGATTCCCCAGATATCGTAAACCCTCTAGTATTAGCTACTTTTTCCAACTAGTTCAGCTCAAAGACATCCAAAATGATCTATTTAGGAGATGAACGGTTGTGTAGATAATTTTGACAGAAAAAAATGTTCCCTACGTATATTCTACCTGTGAACTTCATGTGTAGGTTTTCTCTGTGGTCTGCCTCCTTGCTGAGGCAGGGAAATAAATGTATTCTGGAGAGACCAACCAACAACGTGAGTGTGTTCCATGGGCAACCCAACAGCCACCACTTTTTGAGTCCTGCCTTCATGGTGTTCTCTCTTTCCTCCAAATCCATCCATTTCTATTTGATGCCTTTCTATCACAAAAACCTTTCTACCCTGACTGAAACTGTGGGGATTAAAACAATGAATATTCAACAAAGTTCTTAGCCATAAAACTTTTATATATATATTATATACTTGGCTTATTGTTACATAAGCTATACTCAAAGAGAGCAGATAATTTTTCTATAGAATATATAAAGCCAAGAATTTTCCAAATATATACCAATTTATGTCTATAGAAATATCTCCTCGATCAATAATTTATATATGTAAAGAAGTCTCTATTTGGAGAAAAACTAGAATCACCATTTAATTACATGTCAATATTTTATGAAAGAGGAATCATTTAAGTTTCCAGATAACAATAAATTTAAACACAAATAATCTGATTGCAAGGCAATTATCTTTTGCTTTAGACACATTCATTCTTAAAAATATGAATAGATTTTGTTTCATCTTATCTATTTACATGAATTCTTTCCCAGGCTCACTTTTGGCTCCAGAGCTTCCTCATGGCATTTTTCACCTCTGCATTTCTGAGTGTGTAGATTAAAGGGTTTAGCATGGGTGTCACCATAGTATAAAATATAGCCACAGCCTTATCTGTGGGGAAGGTGGTCATGGGCCGAAGGTATACTAATATACAGGGAATAAAGAACAAAGCAACCACAGTAATGTGTGAGGTGCAGGTAGAGAGAGCCTTCCGCTGTCCTTCAGAGCTGTGAGATCTCAGGGAGCACAGGATGAGGACGTAGGAGGTGATAAGGATGGAAAAGCTGAGCATGCACAGGAACCCACTGTTGGCAGCAACAAAAGGTCCAAAAATATGTGTGTCAGTGCAGGAGAGCTTCAGCACAGGGTAAAGGTCACACATGAAGTGGTCAATGACCTTGGGGCCACAGAAGGGCAACCACACAATGAAAAGGATTTGAATCAGACCATGAAGAAATCCCCCAGCCCAGGACATGGCGACCAGGAGGCCACACACCCGCCTGTTCATTGTGACCATGTAGTGCAGGGGCCTGCAGATGGCCACGTAGCGGTCATAGGCCATAACCGTGAGCAGGATGATCTCAACTCCACCAAGGAAATGCATTGTGAAGACCTGAGTCATGCACCCAACAAAGGAGATGGTTTTCTTCTCAGCAAGTAAGTCAAGTATCATTTTGGGAGTTGTAGAAGAAGGTAAAGAGCCATCTAGAAAAGACAAGAAAGACAAAAAAAAGTACATGGGGGATCTCAGGGCTGGGCTGGTGATGATGGTCACGACAATGAGTAGGTTGTCTGCCAGGGTGATTAAATAGATGACGGTGAACACGACAAAGAGGACCTTCTGCACGTCTCGCTTCTGTGTCAGGCCGAGCAGGATGAACTCCGTCACGTTGTTCACAGGCTCCATGGTCCAGGGTCGGTTTGAATAATGGATTTATCTGGAAACAGCTGGGGACTGCAAAAGCAGTAGATCAATTTAGACCAAGAAAACAATCTATCTGTCAAACCATTTGTTTCCTATAAGATTGATGCAAACCCCAACAGATAAACCCCAAACTCGAAGTTGAGCTATGTTCTAAGTCAGATATTGAGCGCATAGCATCTCCTACGGACACATGCACACACGTTCATGATTGTTGGCATGCAGGCACTTTTATAGTCCTGTGGGGCTGCATCCTCTCCCAGTCATGCCGCCATATTGTTTCAAGTGGACAGGCAGAGGGTTGACTGCATGAGAGGCTGTTTCCTTGTGTTTCTTCTCTAGTCCTTCAGGCTTTTTGTGAGATTTAACTTGTTCTGAGGAACTGTAAAACACACATGAGTTCCATTTGAAATTACGATTATGCAGTCTCAGTTCAGAACCTACAAAACTGAGTGAATATTGGGGGTTACAGTAGAGGCATAGTGGCAGCAAGATTTGTGAGCTCACACTTCATTGAAGCAGAATTGTGTAAGAATGTAATAGATTACTGTTTGCTGCAGTGGAATATTTCCCAAGTTTATTTCTAACTTCTGAACTTATTGTTCGGGAAACTTCTTCCTATTAAATTTCAAGGGTCTTTTGCAATTCAACATTACCATTAAGAAAGATTGGTAAACATTCTCTGGACCTGTTCAGAAAACACATACTTGTATCTCAGGATATAAAAGCACCATAAATTTATTGGTCAGGGCATATTCTTTAGAACAAACAGATTGCATTTATTTTCTATTTTTACTGACTAGTAATTATGTGATATTGTGTATGGGCCATAATATTGCAGAGTCTACATTTTTTCATATGTAATTTGAGAAAAATAACAAAGGCATAGAGCAATTCAAGATTAGTGTTATATATATCAAAGTTTGTGTCATACAGGTAAAATATAAAGCTTTCCACACAACCTAATTATTATGAAAAGATCAAAAAATCACGTATCACAATTTTTATCATTGAAATGATCCCTTGTTTTAATAAAGAGAAAAATAAATTAACTAAGTGCAATATAAATGAACTAAGTCCCCTCTCAAGTAGTCAGAAAAACCACCAATTATATTAGGAAAAGTTTGAATATAGAAATCGATGTCAAGAGAAAAACATTAGACTTATAAATACATTCAAAAGCTTATTGGTAATTAAAAATACTCTTAAAAGGGATAGGTACAAATAAAGTTAATCAGAAGCAGTCAGGATCAAATCACAGAAAGACATTAATATAAAGAAATATAGAGAATATTGTATATAGTTCATTGGGGGTAATAAAGGATTTTTCGGAATTGATAGGCATTTATCAAAGCAAAGTCTTACATCATCACCAAAAGAAGGGGAAAAAAGCAAAAAATAAAGATGAATACTCAAAATGTAGAGCATGAATCTTCTCAAAACAGAAAAACAAAAAGATAAATATGTAACTGACCTCTGCATTGGAGAGGCATGTTGAGAAAAAATGCTATGGTATAAAACATAGCACAAAACTCATGGATTCAATTACAAGAAAACTGGGAACAAACTTAAAACACATTTACTACAAGTGGGAGAGACAACTGTTGCTACAGAAACATCATTTACCCACACCATTATAAAGAAAAAGTACAACTAATGAAAAGTTAATTCTAATGAAAAATGTTTGACAACTGAAAAATCCTCTATTTCATAAACTATCAAAAATGCAATTTAAAATGGGAAACATTTTGAACTGGCAAAGTAACAAAGATGTGTGGAAGCGCTATGATTCAGTCTGGTAAGTATATGTTGGTGTCAGATATTCTGGGAATAGAACTTTATTTATACAATGCGAACTTTCTAACTGGGCGTGTTCCTTAGTACACACTGTTAGGACTGTAGTGGCAATAAAAATATGGGCAAAACTTAGAGAAACATGAATTTCACAACCTTTTTTTCATAATAATGAGTATGTGAAGACAACCTAAATGTCTACATAAAACAGATCAATTAAACGATTTGTAATGTATACTTATGAAATATCAGGTGGACATCAAAGTGATTTGTAAGAAGTATTATTAATGTAGAAAGATATTTTCAGTATAGTAGCAAGGAAAAAAGGGTAAATATAAAGTGCAATGTCTATTTTAATCTCAATTATCTAAAATTATATGTATAAAAGGAATGTCTCTTAAAAAGACACTAAAGACTAATAATGCTTATTTAAATATGGATTCGGGGCAATTTTGATGTTCTTCTTAAAATCAATTTTGTGCTCCTAGTTTGTTATAAAGAGAGTAAATTGCTTTGTTATTAGTAGAATAATTAATGAAAGCTTTACTTTTGTATCTGTGGTCTGGCTCCATAATCTCGCAGTGCTGCTTTTCTGAGTAGATTGGCTATGCTGGTCATTGCCCACAAACATCTTTGATAGGAGACACACGCATCTAAATCCAGCTTCCCTGGAAACTGAAGACCCGGGTGTCACCTTAAGAGAAAAATGCCAGTGAAGAAGCCACTGGTACCTACCCTTCTGAATGCACCTGGAGAAGCAACAGGCTCAGTCTGTGACAAGGCATCTTCTCTGGAGGGAATGCCGCATGGGGTCTGCCATCACTGGCCCATCACTAACTGCTGCTCTGCAGGTTCATCCATTTTTACCTTGGGTAAAACACTCCTTTCCCTCAAATAATGACTTGAAAATGATGGCTCGGAGTAAACCTGAGTTCGTGTGCAGAGTCTAGTTTGCTCTGGGCTCACACCATCCTGTGAGTGTGGCCACATGCATCCCAGCTCACAGGATGCATTTCTCTGGTCAGAAAACTTCCAAAGCTTTAGGCCTCAATAGAAATTCATGGGGAAAACTTAACCATGGGAGGACATCTCTGCATAAACCTCCTGCCCACATACTTGCTAATTTGCTCTTTCATGACTATATAAAATAGACTATAAAAGCCATTCAAGATTCACTCTAACCTGATTTAAAGCTGAAAATACAAACTACGCTAAAGCAGAAAAATTATGGATTGGAGACATCATGAACTCAAAAGCAAATAAAAGTTACCTTGGAGTAGCACGTACCTTAATGCCGATCCTTGGATCAGTCTGAGAAAGCCAGTGCCCAGCCTGGAGACGGATCCTTTGGTCCTCAGGGTCCTGGGTCCACATGGCTCAGAAACCCAAAAGCAGCAGCATCCGCTGTGTACCACTTGTTATGCTCATGTGGTGCTCCAGGCTCAGGGACCCTTATGGTCTGTCCTTTTCAGCAGTTCCAGGTGTGAGCTCAGGATGCATTCAAATGGATATCGCTTAAGCTTATCTAGTTAAGAGTGCTCTCAACTTTCAGTTCCCAGAGGATTCGAATGAGCAGCTTCAGCCAGGATAGCAGCCAAACCAGCTCATCCTGTTCTCTCTCCTGTGGCCACAGGACCATGTGTGACAGGCTTGGGGGGCAGGGAGTGGAGATCCGGTTGGGCTGGGCTTGCACACTCTCTGATAGGATAGTTTGAAGTAATCTTGGAGCCTGGGACATAAGGCACAGAATGTCCTAATATTGGGACTATGGGTACATGAACTAATGAGAGCCCATAAAACAACCCTAATGAGACCTGTCTCACAGAGTTAAAGAGAGGAGTAAGCACGTGAAAAAATCTAGGCCAATGCCATGTTGGGATTCTCCTACTGATGCCCAGAGGAGAGGCACGTGCAGGCCGGAGCTCTGCGGTCTAATATCAAACTCTGAATCACTCCAACAGCAATGTCCTCCCGAGGATGTCTTTTCTGCCAAGTGTGTGATCTTGGGAAGATTTCTGAGCCACTTCATACCTCAGTTACCACATATTTACCAAAGGGTGATAACGGTGCTGATTCGTAGGACTGCTGTGGGATTATCAGTGGCCATGCAAGCATTGTGCTTAGAATATGACTGGCATAGAGGACGCTTATGTTCAAGACAGTGGCTTGTCATGTGGGAACAGCCCAGGTTTCCAGAAAGATTATCTCAACTCATACATGTTTTCTCTTATGTTTAGTAGGAATTTAAACAATATGTGGAAAAATATAGCATGTGAAATCACCAGGCTGGTATAATATGCATATAAAATTCTTGGAAAATGTTTTACGATTTAAATTGAAATGAATGTTTGCATGGCACCCCTTTCCACAGTTATTACGTGGTGCTCTCAGTTGTTGAATCCTGACCCATGTGTGTAATTCTGGGCAAGTCAGTCAACTTCTTTGTGCTTCAGTTTCCATTCTGATAAAAAGAGATAATGTTGGGCGGTGCAACGATGGCTCAGTAGCAGAGTTCTCGCCTGCCATGCCGGAGACCCAGGTTCAATTTCCGGAGCCTGCCCATGTAAAAAAAAGAGAGAGAAAGATAATACTATTGTGTAGATTTGCCATGAGGGTCAGACTGGTCAGTGAAGAAAGTGTCAGAGAGAGGTTAGTATCCTGTCAGACTGGAGAAATTTTGATATGTTTCAATGCCCATGGAAGGAATTGAAGTGCTAAGAAAGTTAATGGAATAGAGTGAGGCAGGAGAGGGAGAAGGAGGGAAAGGGAGAAGAGAGGAAAAAGGAGAAGAGAAGGGAAAGACAAAATGTAAGAGAAAAGGTGGGTAATCTTCCTAAAAATCCTACAGCGCCGCCATTTCCCATCTTCACTCCTCCTGACAGACTCCGGTTTGGTTCCAGTGATGGGTGTCCAGGTGTTCACACAGTCAGGGCTGTCCTCAGGTGTCCAGGTGTTCACACAGTCAGGTCCGTCCTCAGGTGTCCAGTTGTTCACACAGTCAGGTCTGCTCTCAGGCAACAGTTGTGAATCCTGATTAGTCTAAACCAACTGTGGTGATGTTAGTCCCCTTTCCTGTGATTGATCTAGGGATAAGCATGTGACACAGTTCTACCCAATTAGATAAGACAGAAAATCTGCTGAAAATCTAATCTCCTGAAAATGCTTCTCTGTTCATAAAAATACAGTGTTGACGAAACTTTCTATTTTTTCATATTGCCCTCTGCAAGGAATACTGAAATTGCCACACAGCAGAGACCATTTAGTTTTTGGATAGGGGAGCTTTGGAATTATCATAGCAAAAAAATGATACACGTTTGAGAGGCAGTTGCTAGTTTGTCATGGATTCTATTTGAAACTATTTTTATTATTGAAGGACATAACATTATTTTGAGTCCTGAAATACCCATCCATCTTAGGTTATGTAATAATCATTCCAGCAGGTAGGGAAATGAACAGAATAATTCCCTTACATGATAGAAAGTTTAATTCAAAACCATGTGAACGGGGGAACCCATTGCACAGATAAACACAATGCCGAGTTCCGCTGTGCCTATGTTACCTCCCCCGCCAAGGAGTTACAACCAGGGGCTGAATGAGCCTCTCCACAGGGCCAGTACCTGGAGGGGGACTAAAGAGCAGCGTCCACAGGGTCAGTACCTGGAGGGTGACTAAGGGGCAGCGTCCACAGGGTCAGCACCTGGAGGGGGACTAAAGGGCAGCGTCCACAGGGTTAGTACCTGGAGGGGGACTAAAGGGCAGCGTGGCTCAGGCAGAGCCACAGGACTGCAGGGTTGGCTCTCAGTCTGGAGAGGAGTAGCAGACACCAGCCAATGGGGTCTCTTTGAAGAGGGAAAAGGTAATCCATTCAATGGGCAGAATTAAGAAAATGTTCCATGTCATAACCGTGGGTGGTAATAATAATAGGGTATAAATTTTATCCCCCCTGAACATGAGCCAATGGATGGGGGACATTTTTTGGACAAGGGCTTTAGATTATTGAAAGACAAAAGGAAACTTCTGTGACGTATCTGGTGACATTCTGGATAAATATTAACTCAAGTGGCAAGGGGGAAAAGTAATTGATGATAATAAAGAAGGCAATAGGTAAATAATGTAACAGATAAGCTAATATTACTTTGGTCTTCATTAGAGGGCAAGACCTAGACAAAATATTATCACAGCTGTATTCATAGATATTCATAAGAGTGAAACTATTCTCCCAAAGAAGACTTCACGTGTATATTGACCCTCCTGGAGTCATCCATGGGTTGAATATTACTGCCTCTAGCAAGACCTTGTGGGCAAAGATATGGGATAATTTTGCAGCTTTCATTTTACAGCTCCCTTCCTTTACTGAAGACCTCTGTAGAGATGGAATATGTGAGAATTATTGTACAGGCCACTAAGCAATTACCAACCTAGATGGTGGCCTGTTGAGGAAAGGTCACAAGAACTATGGATATAAACTACCTGCTGCATGCCTGACATATTATTTCATGCTTGTTAATCAAATTTTTCCAGATTGAGGGTAATAATCAATGAGTGCCATTTTAGGATTGACCAGGTAAGCTCATATATTTAGCCCCCATGTCTGCTGTGGATGTCTATGGAAAGCTGCTTGACACTAATACCAAAGTATATGCGGGCATGGCTAATAGTCATATATCATTATCCTGGGTACATGTTTTAGTCCAAAATATACATTGAATTGTACTCGAGCAATACATGTTCAACAACGTGTTTGGTAAATAAGCGATCATTGGCCAAAGCTCCGTGAAATAGCACTGATAGTGTTGGCACAGCTCTAGGGGTCCAAGCAGGATTTTTGTTTATTGAAGAGAGCCGTACTGAGGGAGAAGACTAGATGGCTCTCGTTGGTCACTTAGATGGGATATTTTTTCAGAAAGAAATGAAAGGATGGAAGCAACCTGGACAGATATGATAGCTGCAGAAAAATGGATAAAACAATCTCAACAACACACATACAGCACACCAGGAAGCAACGATAGGAAAGATCACGGGCAATGACAGAAGAGGATTTGCGTGGTGCACTCCTCCAAATGAACACGTGGACAACTCAATGCCAGTGGCCTGGGCTATTGGCAGCAGAAACACTGGAATGAATTTATGGGAAATTATTGGTCCCTACAGCCTAGGGGAACACATAAAAGATAATATGATTTGCTTGGGAGCTCCCCACATGCCAAGGCTCCACAGTCAACAACAAAAAAATAGATGGACCCAGCAGTGAACTTACTTGGAACTGGAAATCTGTTAAACCTGACTGGGAGTTGACTGGTTGGGAGGAGATGCTCATTACTTAGAAGTCAGTAGGCTGACTGAGGGTCGGTGTCAGAACAGCGCTTCAGCACGGGACAGGGACTACGACTAGGCCACGAAGAGAGTCAGAATCCAGAAGTAACTCAGATTTGGCCCTTGATTTACAGCCCAAATCATGACAAATTTGGTAGATGGGCAAAGGCCAGTTTTGTTGGGAAGGTCAAGAAAATATTATTGTATTTAAAGTTCTTATTTTGTAATGATCTTAATCTAAAATGTAATTTAACAACTATTTGACTGATTTCAGCAAAATCTATAATGATATTGATATTGATGACCAAATGTATTGGGAAATTGAAATAAAACCTCCACATTATGCTCGTCCAGTGAAGTCTGATTGTCAGAGGCAGCGCTTATGTGTTAGTTGACAACCAATGAACTGTCATGTTAATAAAGTCATATCTTTCGTGACTAGTGAATGACTCATGAAAGGTCAAATTTCACTAGTAAGAGGAGGAGAAAGTGTTGACAAATGTGCATGATTAGAATATTTGGCAAACTGAAATGCTTCTTTAAAGCAATACCCTCACCTTATTCGATGCTACTAATTATTAGCACTTTGACAGGTGTCCATTTGCTTTTTCTGTTCCATAAATGGTAGAAAATATGCAAGAGAAAGAATTATAATTAAAGATCTAAAATTAAAAAGTCTTGACCATTGTTAGAGGGTGGTCTATAGGAAAGAGTTATTTTACAGCTCCAAGGGAAAGCTTGTCCTTTCCTCCGGGTATAGCTTTGGCCAGGAAACAAGCACATGGACTTCTGATGTGTTGTTTAAAGCCCAAATATCCCTTGGTAAACCCAAGGGCTAATTTTTCTTACTGATGGTTTCATCTGACTGAAGTGGCTTGACCAGAGGAACACAAAGACCCCACTAGGAATTTGTGCCTTGAGCCTTCTGGAAGTCAAGATATATGATGCAGAACTTAGTGGCTCAACTGGAGGCAAAGCTTTTCTGTATGTGAATAAGTACCCCAGGAAGGCTGTACCTGCTGTCTCTTGTATGTGAATAAGTACCCCAGGAAGGCTGTACCTGATACCATTTGTAACTCCAGTGCTTACCTGCACTCTGTTTCTCTTATTGAACACTATGCTTTGCCTTAAAATAAAAGCCTTACCTGAGAATGCTCTTTGGAGTCTCGAGTCCTTTCAAATAGCCACTCATGAAATTTTGCAGGTGATGATTCCATTGAAAATATTTATAGCACTTTTGGGATAACATGTTAGGTGAGGGAGGATGGAATTCACAACTTCACCTTTACCATTTCACAAAACTTTCCTTTTCATTCCCTCATCCAGTGATCGCAGTATGGGTTTAAATTTACTTGTACCCAAGGAAGGTGGTATGATGTCTAAAACACAATATCCATGCAATTAAATTTGATAATATGCATTCCTAAGACATTTTAGGGTGGGTCATAACTTTACTTCATGCAGCCCACTTCAAGACAACTGTGAACGCAACCCAAGTACTAGGTGGTAAGGAAATATATCCTGTGATTTTCTTTCCTACGAAGTTATAAGATATATTTCTGAAAGTAAATCCAAGGGTAAGAGTTAACAATGTTGCTCTTGTATCCAGCCCTGTGGGTAAATAGTCTGGTTGAGGTGGAAACTCAGATGATCAAGGAAGTGCTGTGAATCAAAAAGTAGTAATAAATGGAAACAGTGGAATGATACAGCAAAGAAAAACACTCATTTGTTGGTGATGACCAGGAAGAAATGCAATCATGCTATGTCCATGAGACCACACTACAATAAGAGAAAGCACTCTTAGCCATCTCTCTCGGATATGGTACTGACTAAGATGATTCTGGAAATATCCTGCAAACAAATATTTTGTTTATTGTAGAAAAGAGGAGTGAGATCCCTGTTGATTTTCAAGCTCTACCTAAAATATCTTCCCAGGTAACTTGGAGAAAAGAGATATACTGCCCTGATGAATCAATTTATAGGTTGTCAGGTCAGGACTTGCTTACCTGAACAGGAACCCCAGAAGGACAGCCAGACAATTTGCTCAAGAACCATCAAAGACTGAGATCACACTGCAGTTCATGGCTGTTGATGCTCTAGCATTTAGTTGAGTCATTTTCTTCAGCATTGCCTTACATCTAATGTAAAAGGAAAAATGTTGAAGAATGTTTAAATACTTCAATGAGTGTAGTGTGTTACACTAAAGCATAAAAAGGCTTAATTTGACTTGATGTTTAAGGATTGCCATTTATCCATTTTACATTATTTGAGAACCTTGATAATTGCAAAAGTTATGCTGGTGTGTTCTCTACTTAATAGTTGAAAATCTTTGTAAAGATGAGGTCAGTCCAGGGACAGACATTTGCACATCAATGTTTCTGGCTTGTTTCACTCAACAAAATGTCCTGAAGTTTCATCCACATAGTTGCATGCTTCATGACTTCGTTCTGTCTTACAGCTGAGTAATACTCTGTCATACACATATACCACAGCTGATTTATCCACTCACCCATCGATGGATATTTGGATTGTTTCTACCTCTTGGTAATTGTGAATGATGCTTAGAAGGCATCTGGCATAGAATAAACTCTTTGTGGTCATTATCTGTAGAGCAAGTGAGATCTCATGGAGTGATCATACCAAGTTCTTGTAAAAATGTTATCTACTGATATGCACAGCTTGTCTTGATTTCTCGGGTGGATGATAGGAGTCTGGGCAAATGCAGAAATTAGGAGATAACAAAGGTCAAGTTTAGAGGTATTCAATACTGTTTCACAAGTAATTACAACTCTAAATCCTTTCTCACAGTGAAGGTGAGATTCCTGTTTGTAGAAACTAAGGAAATGTGACTACCATGAGAACTAATAAATAATTGGCACTTTTATGTACTCGACATTCTGCTGAGCATGATGCCTCATCTGGGCCTCATGCAGTCTGCATGTGGAAGATATTACTATTTCCAGGTGAAATTCAGCCAAGGTGCAGGAACTGATAATTAGTAGTGCTCAGATTTATGTCCGCAGTGATCTGGTTTCTAATCCTGAGCTCTGTTAATGACGTTATTTCAGTCTCATCCGACACCAGAGCTGTGATGTGCGTTACCTACTGGATGTGCTGGGAAAGGAAGTGCTGACTCAGAGCAACCCCCAGTCACTTAGAAGCTTTGGTTCCATGACCAGGAACATGCAGTGCTTACTCCTCTGTCACAACCCATGTTCAGCAGCTCAACAGGAGAGAGGTGTTGGAGAAAAATGAACACTCCTAACTTCCTTTCCTAATTTTGGCACCTATCCTGGTGTGGTAGTTAGATTCAGATGTCAACTTGGCCAGGTGAAGACACCTAGTTCTGTTGCTGTGGACATGAGCCAATGGCATGTGAACTTCATCTGTTGTTGATTGCATCTGCAGTTGGCTAGGAGGCGTGCCAGCTGCAGTGAATGATGTTTGACTTAATTGGCTGGTGCTTAAATGAGGAAGAGTAGTGTAGCACAGTCCAAGCAGCTCAGCATTCCTCATCTCAGCCCTCACAGCTCAGCCCAGGCCTTTGGAGATGCAGAAAGAAGTCACCCCAGGGAAAGTTGTTGGAACCCAGAGACCTGGAGAGAAGGCCAGCAGAGATCACCCTGTGCCTTCCCACATAAGAAAGAACCTCAGTTGAAAGTTAGCTGCCTTTCATCTGAAGAACTAACAAAATAAATCCCCTTTTATTAAAAACGAATCCATCTCTGGTGTGTTGCATTCCAGCAGCTAGCAAACTAGAACATCTGGGTAATCTGTTTAAGCATGCTCTAGACAGCTTTGATTTTGGAATTTCCTGATAGATGCAGGGCAGAAGGAATGCCTAGGTAGATTAGACTTTTATGGGCAGGGGCATCCTTTACATGGACAGCACATTAGGTGAATTATATGTGAAAGACTTGAACTTGAAATTAATGTTCCCAATTCTCCCACTTACTCACCATATGATTCCTGAAAGTCAATTAACTCACCAGAGCTTGCTGAACAGCATTAACAAAATAGGGTTATTAGGAGAAATATAAAACATAGCATATAATAATATCAAGTTAATATATTTTGCTTAAAAATACTTGGAAAATGCTTTCTGAAGTAAACGGAGAGAAATGTTTGCATGGCAGACATAACCCCTAATATAAATTTGTGGGTTGTCATTTTCTGAATCATGGCCAATCTGAATCATCTTGGAAAATTAGTCAACTTTTCTCTCCCTCAGTTTCTGCTTCTGCAAATAAGGCTGCAAAAATCTATGGTTGCTTTATCCACGAGGGAAGGAGATAAGAAGGCCTCATTCTTCATGACAGAACTAATGCGAGCACAGAGACGATGGAGAACCACGTGCAAGAAAATTAGTTAAGCTATAAAATATACACAGCAAGAAGATCTTTCAAAATCAGATATAAAATGAGACGTTTTCTTGCAAACAAAGGCTAAAAGAATTGGTCATCAATATTCTCACAGTAGAAGATATAAAAGGAGTCCTCAGGTAGAGGGAAATTAATTCTGGATGGAAATACAGCTCTCTACAGAGGAATGAGGTTCACCAAAAATTGCAACTACAGGAGAAAATATATAAAATTTTTCTTATATTACTTACATCTATTTAAAATATTATTCATTGTTAAAAGAAATGAACATGACCTAATATCCTTGGTTACTGACCTTTTAATTATGGCTGACTAAGAGGCTTAGGACACTGGATTCCCAGAAGTTCTCACCATCCAATTCAGCAATTTAAAGGTCATGCATCTATGAGGAAGAACAAAGGAATGTCAATACTGAAGGGTGTTGAAAATAGATGATAATTAATATTTTAAATTTTAATTTATGTGTTAGACTAAAGCAAAAAAATGTTTATTTGGTACAAAATTTATATTTTGACTAGTGCAGTTCCTAATATAACCTATATAGACAGCTTAATTGAACACCATAATACATGAAAACTTGGGTAGGGCATAAGATTTTGTGGGTTTGTCCAAAGTGATGCCACAATAAATCCCAGAGTGATTTGAAAAGTGAATAAAAAAGTATTTGCTAAGTCCCCTTTGCAGGGATGGTGAGAAAGGGGGAAAATTCAACTTCCCCAAGTGAAGAATTCTTAGTATTCTCACAGGCAATGTGGACAACCAAAACAATAGGCTGAACCTCCGATCTTGGGGTTTGTTCATATGAAACTTAACCCCACAAAGGATAGGCTAAGCCTACTTACAATTAGGCCTAAGAATCACCCCCAGAAAACCTCTTTTGTTGCTCAGATGTGGCCTCTCTCTCTGTCTCAGCCAACACAGCAAGCAAACTCACCACCTTCACCCTGTCTACATGGGACATAACTCCCAGGGGTATGGACCTTCCTGGCAACGTGGGACAGAAATCCTAGAATGAGCTGAGACTCAGCATCAAGGGATTGAGAAAACCCCTAGAATGAGCTGAGATTCAGCATCAGGGGATTGAGAAAACCTTCTCAACCAAAAGGGGGAAGAGGGAAATGAGACAAAATAAAGTGTCAATGGCTTTGATTCCAAACAGAGTTGAGAGGTTATCCTGGAGGGTATACTTATGCATTAAATAGATATCACCTTTTTAGTTAAGGTGTAATGGAGAGGCTGGAGGGAACTGCCTGAAAATGCGGAGCTGTGTTCCAGTAGCCATGTTTCTTGAATATCAGTGTATAAATGATACAGCTTTTGCAATGTGATTGGGTGATTTTGAAAACCTTGTGTCTGATGCTCCTTTTATCTACCTTTTCAACAGACAAGTAAAACACACAGATTAAAAATAAATAATAGGGGGAACAAATATCAAAATAAATTTAGTAGATTGAAATGATAGTGATCAATGAAAGGGAGGGGTAAGGAGTATGGTATGCATGAATTTTTTTCTGTTTTATTTCTTTTTCAGAATTGACACAAATGTTCTAACAAATGATCATGATAATGAATATACAACTATGTGATGATATTGTGAATTACTGACTATATATGTAGAGCGGAATGATCATATGGTAAGAATGCTTGTGTTTGTTGTGTTTTAAAAAATATTAAAAAATTAATTTGGGCGGGCCGCGGTGGCTCAGCGGGCAAAGTGCTTGCCTGCTATGCCGGAGGACCTCGGTTCGATTCCCGGCCCCAGCCCATGTAACAAAAACGGAGAAACAAAATACAATAAAACAAGAAAATGTTTAAAAGATGTTTCCCTTTCTTCCTCCCTTCCTTCCTTCTATCCTTCCTTCCTTCTCTCTGTCTTTCCTTTAAAAAAAAAAAAAAAAAAAAAAAAAATTAATTTAAAAAAATATCATCCAAAAAAAAGAAGTCATATGCATAATAATTTCTTGCAGCTGTGCCTAGGAGGCAGCATATCGTAATCTATCGGGAAGAATAGACCAGGCTTTTATTGTATCCTACACGTGGTGAGTCATGCAGACATAGACTGAGAGTGTGTTTATATGTGGGAGTCACTTAGAAATCACTTAGCCCAGCCCCTTCGCGCATAAGCATAGAGAATGAAGCGGTGAATCTCTGCTGGGAGGAGGCTCCACTGCCTTTGCTTCCCCCCGACCTCTAGTGTGGACATGGTTGTGACCTTGCAAGGACCACCTGGGTTGGTGTGATTCACATGGCACTTGGCTTTAGGCTGTTCCTGTACGTAAGGGGGGTAGTGATTTTGCAAGAATTACTATTTGTCCATTTTATATTATGTGAGAATCAAGTTAAATGCAAAACTTATGCTAATCTGCCCTCATTAATACTCATAGGTCTCTGTAGAAAAATGCACCATTAGAAAACATCTTTGTACAAGAAGTCAGAGTCCTTGGAGATGTAGGGAAATGCTGACTGCCTTACATAGAGCATAGCATTGCCAACAACCCCACGGTTGCATGAGACACTTTTATAAATTTTATATTTACAGATATCTCCTGCTGATTCTCTTTCTCTAAAGAACCCTAGCTAATACACGTGGGCTATCATTCCACTCTCTCAGGTTTTTCCTTCTAGCTGTTCCAAAACACTGGAGGCTAGAAGGAATATTAACATAGTGACAAGGCAGCCACACTCTTTTGCTAAATCCCATTTTCTGTGTTACACCTCCTCCTCCTCCTTCTCCTTTGATCCTCTTCCCAATCTGTGGGGATCTTTGGGCAATGCCTGTTCTGACATTTTCATGTTGAGAAAGGGTGTCCACACTAAATGACAGGGATATAATTATTGATAATCCTGGAGAGGCTGGTCCAGGATTTATCTGACCTAGGAACTCTCCTGGAATGATATGTTCCAGGAAGGCATACCTAGTGAATGAAACCTTTATAGTCTCCATTTGAACCCTAGGTGTTCTTAAGAGACAACAGAAGTGATTTAGATAGGGGGTTGGCAAACTGTGGCAATCAGCACTAACTGGAGCTTGTATAAGAGTAGCCTACAGTAAAACCCCTAACTCTATTTGATCTCTCTAGACCACTGATGCCCCATTTTATTACACTTCTTTTCCCCCTTTTGGTCAAGAAGGCATTGTCAATCCCATGGTGTCAGGGCCAGACTCATCCCCCACACAGGAAGGAGGACAGCAAATTTCCTTGCAGAGTTCAACTTAGAGAGAGGCCAAATATGAGCAACAAAGAAGCTTCCTGGAAGCAGCTCTTAGCCTCCTTATGGGTAGCCTTAGCTTCTCCTCTCCAGAAATAAGTTTCATGAGGGGAAGCCTCAAATCCAGGGCTTGGCCTGTTTTCTTGGGAGTCCCCAGTGGTTAAGAGGGTATCTGGGGTTTCCTAGATAGGAGAGTTTAATAGTTCTGTTTGTTTTTCCTTCAAACCCCCAAGGGACTCTGCCAATACTTTGTAGTTATCAGCCCACCATAGTTGGAGTTGCGTCCTGGCTTTGCCCTAAGCCACACAGAATGACAGGGTCTCCTTCCCGTCCTGGACTCCAGGAGTTTGGGTTGTTTAAACGGGCTACCCAGACACGTGATTTAGATCGTGTGTTACAGAAAATTTAGGTTCTGGACACAATAAAGCTCTCTGTCTTCGGTCTCATACAGGTGAACGTCTAGAGTACATACATTATCGTCTTTTACCCAGTATTCTCATTTACCTTAGTCCCAGCCAGATTGGATTCATCTTTATCTCTAATTGAGGCCTTCTCTCTTTTTCAGTTACTTTAACTATTATTGTACGTAGTTATGCTATATTCCAGGGCTGCGGTGCTCCATTTCTGGGTCTCAGGTGTCACAGAGTTACTCAAAGTTCCAGGGAAATACCAGCTGCTTCGCATTAGTGCAGTGTCTCAGAATCTAGAAGTACACTTACAACTTCAGACTTATTGCTGCTATAAGGACTTACAATCTCGGTGTCAATTTTCTTACAAGTATTTTCTGAGAGACACCTTAGTATATTTGTTCTTTTGTTTCTGACTTATTTTGAACAATGCTGTGCCCTAATTCAGTTCATTGTGTGCCCCTCCACATTCCTCCTTTTTGTAGCTGCACCATATTCCATCATATAAATATAGGTAGATCAACTTTGAGGAAGAAAATAGTATATTTGCCAGGTAAGTTTAATCTATAATATTGATGGAACCCCAAGAGATGGACTCCAGACTTAACGTTGGGCTCTATTTTTGGTTACGTACTGAACACCCAGCCCTCTCCTCTCTCACACACACACACACACACACACCCTACAGAACTCGGTTCCTCTCTCTCTCTCTCTCTCTCTCACACACACACACACACACACACACACACACACACACACACCCTACAGAACTCGGTTCATGGCGGCTGCCTGCCAGGCACATCTCCGCAGTTGTACGTGGATCCTCTCCAATAACAGCTGTCGTAGTTTCAGGCATAGAGAATCAGGAATAAAAAGAGGACATGTAATGAAAGGCGGAGATGTGAATTACAGCGTCTGCTGCCCTGGGCCCTTCATCCCTGTTGACAATGTGCAGCTGTTGAGTTTGCGACCCTCGTTACCTTCACTTTGTTTCAGGGTAGGTACAAAGCGTCAGGTGATTCCAGTTTGAAATGAGGGATAGTGCAGTGACATTTCTGAATCACCTGACATTTTGGTTTGCTGATGCAACAGCAGAAATGGGCTGGCTTTTATAAGGGGAGCTAGTTAGTTACGCATTTACAGTGTCTAGCTAGCTGTCATCTGGGCTCGTCCCGCACACGTGAAGGCACATGACGTCTGCTGGGCTTCCCTCCCGGCTTCAGGCCTCAGAGGCTTGGTGGTTCCTCTCTGCATCTCTGGATGTCGGGGTCTGAGCCGGCTCTGAGCTCTGAGCTGCTGGTGCTGGGCTGTGCTGAGCTCCCTCTCTCTTCTGGCCTCTCCTTCTAAGCCCCAGTCATTGCGGAAGGCATTCCCCTTAGCTGACCGCAGACGTGATCAGCCGTAGATGAAATTCACTGCTTATGGTTCAATTCCACAGCAACACAACTGGGCAGCACCGCCTGGCCAGATCACACGGAACCCAATCACCACACCTGAAAGGAGTGAACATTTGAGGCCCATCAATGCACCTTGAGGTTTTCATCTAATGCTACGTTGAAACAGAATTGTATAAAAGTACCACAGAAAACTACTGTAAGGACGTCCTGAGGAGATTACAACAGACAGCAAGATGGAAATAATATTCATATTTGAAATTCTCAGATTCACCATTTGTGAACTTAAGTCATATTTAGAATTCGCGAGCATTTAGAAAATCAACATTCAATTTAAGGAAAAATATAAAATATCTTCTGGATAAATTTTGAAAACAGATACTTTTAACATGAATAAAGAAAAGTACCATAATTTATTAGACAAATACGTTCTTCAGAACAAATAGATTATTTTTTGTGTGTTTTTTTCGTTGATCAGTAGTTGTGTGATGCTGTTTATGGACCTTCATATTTCTTAACCTATACATTATCATATACAATGTAGAAAAATTACTAAGGGCAGAGGGGAATTAGAGAACATTGTTATTACTTATGTCAAAGTTTGTATCATAAAGGTAAAACATTTAGTTTTACACGTACTTCCAAATTATTCATAAAGGAAAAAAGAAAAGAACATTTAGTAATATTATATCCTTGAGATAATTGCTCATTATAATATCAAGAGAGAAACAAAAACTTATTGAGACTATAAATCTATAAATGAACTAAGTACTCATCTCTGGAAGTTAGTAAATCCACCAATTATTTTAGGATAAAGTTTGAATGCAGGAATCAATACATTAATAATTGTAATATCTTTGCATAAAAAGATACTAGATGTTGTGCTGGTTTGAAAAGATGTATGTACCCTAGAAAAGCCATGTTTTAATCTAAATCCCACTTCATAATGGCAGAATAATCCCTATTCAATACTGTATGTTTGAATCTGTAATTAGATCATCTCCCTGGAGATGTTATTTAATCAAGAGTGGTTGTTAAGCTGAATTAGGTGATGACATGTCTCCACCCATTTTGGTGGGTCTTGAGAAGTTTCCAGAGTCCTATAAAAGAGGAAACACTTTGGAGAATGAAGGAGATTCAGAGAGAGCATAGAATGCTGCAGCACCAAAAAGCAGAGAGTCTACCAGCCAGCAACCTTAGGAGATGAAGAAGGAAGAAGCCTCCTGGGGAGCTTCATGAAACAAGAAGCCAGGAGAAGAAGCTAGCAGATGACACCATGCTCGCCATGTGCCCTTTCAGATGAGAGAGAAACCCTGACTGTATTCACCATGTGCCTTCTCACTTGAGAGAGAAACCCTGAACTTCATCGACCATCTTGAGCCAAGGTATCTTTCCCTAGATGCCTTAGATTGGACATTTCTGTAGACTTGTTTTAATTGGGACATTTTCTCAGCCTTGGAACTGTAAACTAGCATCTGATTAAATTCCCCTTTTTAAAAGCCATTCTGTTTCTGGTATATTGCATTCTGGCAGATAGCAAAGTAGAACAGATTTAATGAATAAAATAAAAACTTACAGGGGTTTAACAAATCCAATTAAAACAGTTAAGACCAATAAGAAGAAGGTATGGTCAATTTTCAAAGGAAATCCATTTAATGCATATTTAAAAGACATTGTGAATAGAGAAGCGAGGGCAATAAAAGTTTCCATTAACTAATGCAAATTTTACAAAATAAAGTAACTCTTCTCTCCATATTAACATCAAAAAAGGAAAAAATAATTTGAAAAGAAAAATGATATTGTATATTCGAGCCTTAAAATAAAACATAGATATGTTCACATACAAAAAAACCAAGTGGGAAATATGTACCTGATCTGGATAGGAAGGGCAGGTTAAACAGAAATGTAAGGGTATAAAACACAGGACAAATATCATCAGTTCAATTACACAAAGCCATATCACACATTTGAAATTAAGTGCTATCATTTTGACTGACAACTATTTCCATAAACATAGCTTTATATTAAAAAGGGTCTTCACACATTTTTTTTAATTGGCAAAAGTAATGAAAAAGTATTTTTCAGGAAAAATGAGACATCCATAAATCCTCTACTTCATAAGCCATCAAAGAAATGCAATTTAAATTGTGAAAAATATTTTAACAGTAAATTAGCCACTATGTATGAAAGTTGCCTTATCTAATGCTGGTGACTGTGTTGGCATCATATACTCTGCAAATAAATTTGACTTTCTATAATAATTGCTCATGTCCCATTTTCCAACATTCAGTACATGTATGATTCTATTCTAAATAAAAATATGGGCCAAACTAAGCACAGAGGTTTTTATTTTACAATATTTTTCATAATAGTGAAAAAGTGAAGACAACCCAAATGTCTACATAAAGATAATTTAAACAATTGTGATCTTAAAGATTCAGGTTAGACACTTTAAAGTATTTGCTAGAAGGATAACAATGTAGAAGGTACTGTCCACAAGACACTGACTGGAAAATTCAAGAAACATCATATATTGAGCTTTTTATTATGCAATATGACATATGTACATAGAAAAGTATATGAAAAGCACAGTAAGATAAATTTTGCTAGCTGAATTATGGTGTTAATCCCAATTTTGTGGGCTTCTTACACAAATTTCTGATATGATTTTTCTATAAAGATAATTTATCACCTTTAGAGTCAGTAAAATAATTTAACGAAAGTAGTTGTGTTTTCTTATTTCAGGGGTGTGTCCATAATACTTTGAGTGATGGCTTTTCTAAGTAAACTAAGCATGGTGGTCATTATTCTTAAAAATCAGTGATAGTGTAAATTCATGTATAAATATGATTTACTTATAAATTGAAGAACTTTGTATCACCTTGAGAGAAAACTAAAGAAGTACTGGTGTACTCAATTCTCTGAAAGCATTTGGAGAAGTAACAAGTTCAATTTATGACAAGCCATCTTATTTTTTTAGAACATTTTCTGTGGACTTAGCCACCAATGACTCATCATTGATTACTGCTTTGCAAGTTCATCCATTTTTACCTGAACTATAGTATTTTTCTTCTTCAGTTAGGGACTTGAAAATGATTGCTAAGAGAGACTTACTAAATAAATCTGAATTCAGGTGCTGTGTTTGTTTGGCTCAGACTATCCAGTGGACGTGGGCCTCAAGCAAGTCAGTTCAGGTGTGAATTTCTTTAGTCAGAACTTCCAAAGCCTTAGTCTCCAAAGCTGGTGGGGCAACACATAATCATTGCAGGCTACTTCTCCCTGTGAAGGTGAGGTTCTCGTGTCAGCTTGGCCAGGTGATTGTGCCCATTTTCTGGTCAGGCAAGCACTGGCCTGATGGGTGCTGCAAGGATATTTCATCACTGGTTGATGAACCAGAAGGCTGGTGTATTCAATCATCAGTTGACTGCATTTGTGTCTGACCTGGGATCAGCTAAGGTGTGCCTCCCACAAAAGATAATCCAATCCGTTGAAGGCTTTTAAAGAAGAGTCTCCTCCACAGATTCTTCAGCCAGTGAGCCTCTCCTGTGGAGTTCATCCAGACCCTTCATTGGAGCCATCAGTTTCACAGCCTGCCCTTTAGATTTTGGACTCCATTCCCATGGTTGCATGAGACATCTTTATAAATCTCATATTTACAGATCTCTCCTCTTGCTGCTGTTTCTCTATAGAATCCAGACTAACACAGCTTGGTACCTGGAGTGGTTCTTAAGAAACAGAATCCTAAAAATGAGTTTTTGCAATTGCTTTCTAATTTGACTAGATTCATGAAGCACAATGAGTCTTTTTCCAATAATCACGATGGCACTGACAGTCCATGGGGTGAGTTGGCAAAAGTGATACTCAAAATATCACAATCAGATGCTGCTAATTGTACTCTTATATGAGGCAAGGTTCTGGGTGAGAGTGCTTTTGACACCTTTATGGAGTTCTATGGAATTAAGAGGTATAATGATGTTGAGAGTTTGTTCTTAGATATGCTGGATACAGTGATGAAGGAAAGGGATGAGCTGAAGGCTTCAAATTTGCAACTTCAGTGCTGGTATGAATTATATAAAAGTCTCCATGTTTGCCCTGAAGGAAAATGTTATTTCCTGTGGTCATAGACTTGAGATCTCTGAAAACCAGATACAGAGCCTTGTTGTATGAATAACAGATTTACCATATAAACTAAAATTTCAACCTCGCAGGGTGTCTGCTGTGACAGTAAGGGCTTTGATTGGGAAAAAATTGGATCCTGAAATATGGGAGAAAGATATATGTCTGGATAATGATAGCGATGGGGACGGGGACTCTCCGGAATTGGCTGAGCCTCTGCTAGATAGACCTCTAATGGACAGCCCAGAGCTTCCCAGCCTCCAGGATCCCCAGAGGAGTCTGCCATCCAACCCCTACCTAAAAGATCATCCTTCGGTGCCTGCTAACCCTGTAACCACCTCTGCTGGGGAAACAGCCCTCACTCCTCTGTCTGGAACAACTAATCCTGTATCACCAAATGAAACTGCAACAGAATGCCCTGAGGTAATTGACTTGAAACACTTCTATTTCTTTTCATGACCCACCCCCACCAGCCCTCTTTTCCTCAAGACCTATAACTAGTTAAAGCCCCAACAAGCAATGAAAAACAAGATACAAACTGTGACCCATGAAGAGTTAAGCTGTACTCCAAAAAAACTGCATGAGTTTTCCAATCTATATAGACAGAAATCAGAAGAATATATGTGGGAGTGGACATTAAGGGTGTGGAATAATGGTGGAAGGAACATAAAATTTCATCAAGTGAATTTATTGATATGGGCCCACTAAGCAGATTCTGTATTCAGTATTGTAGCTCGAGGGATTAGAAAGGGCATTGACTAGGGGAGGGGCCAAGATGGCGGCTTAGCAATGAGTGCATTTTAGTTCATCCTCCAGAACAACTACTAAATAACCAGAAACAGTACAGAACAGCTCCCGGAGCCACGATAGTGACCAGACACACAGCATACCCCAGTCTGGACTAGCTGAACCAGCTGCGAGTCTCCAGAACCGTGAGTTCCCCAAGCCGCGGCGGCTGGCGCCCAGCGCCCCTCCCCCACAGGTGACTTCCCAGAGGGAAACGAAAGACACTGTAACAGTAGCAGGAACTGAGTCCAACCTAACACCAATTGTGGCATTAATAAACAAATTCTGACTACTAAAAATAGGCCCCCAGTTCAGGCGAAACAGGTCAAGGCAGAGGTCACTTATTGGGCCAACCAAAAAAGAGGAAAGGGGATGAAACAGAAGTTTTTCTGGCTGTTTCTATGGAGGCTTGACTGCCTCTGGATTCAGCGGTGGGATTACTCGGGCTGCAACTTCCCCAGACATAGGCAGAAACAGACTGCTTTCAGGACTATCTCCCACATGTGCCTTCCCCAGGGGAGGGGTGAAGTCCAACTTAGGTGAAATCCCTCTCTCAAGGAACTCAGACCCCAGGGCTTGGCAATTTGAAGCCATTAAAACCAGCCTACAGCCTCTCCTCTGTCTCCACCACGCCCTCAGCAGGGAGAGCCTTCCAAAGTTAAAGGAGCCACAACAGCTTTTGCTAGTGGGACCCACAGGCAGACAAGCACCACATACTGGGCAGGATAAGAAAAACAGAGCCCAGAGACTTCACAGGAAAGTCTCTCAACTGCTGGGTCTCACCCTCAGGGAAAACTGATGCAGGTGACTCCTTCCCCCTGATAGGAGGCCAGTTTAGTCCGGGAAAACCCAGCTGGAGTCTGTAATACCTATGTAGACCCTCCTAAGGGTGGGGAGGGAAAAGGCACCTTACAAGCAGGACAAGTACAAGAAAACAAGAACTGAAAAATTACACTCTGTTAAACAAAACTTAAGCTAGAGGCCCAGAAAAAGCTGAACTGAAGGTCAAAGAACAGATAGAAAACAAACTCATCTAGCAAGAAAACCCTAGGTAAGATAAGTGAAAACAATCTCCAGAATAAACTAATTAAGGTAATTAAATGTCTAGACACCAGCAAAAAATAACAAATCACACCAGGAAAATTGAAGATATGGCCCAATCAAAGGAACAAACCAACAATTCAAATGAGATACAGGAGCTGAAACAATTAATTCAGAATATACGAACAGAAATGGAAAACCTCATCAAAAACCAAATCAATGAATTGAGGGAGGACATGAAGAAGGCAAGGAATGAACAAAAAGAAGAAATGGAAAGTCTGAAAAAACAAATCACAGAACCTATGGGAATGAAAGATACAGTAGAAGAGATGAAAAAAACAATGGAAACTTACAATGGTAGATTTCAAGAGACAGAGGTCAGGATTAGTGAACTGGAGGATAGAACATCTGAAATCCAAAAAGAAACAGAAACTACAGGGAAAAGAATGGAAAAATTTGAGCAGGGGCTCAGGGAATTGAATGATAATATGAAGCGCACAAATATATGTGTTGTGGGTGCCCCAGAAGGAGAAGAGAAGGGAAAAAGAGAAAAACTAATGGAAGAAATTATCACTGAAAATTTCCCAACTCTATTGAAAGACCTAAAATTACAGATCCAAGAAGTGCAGCACACCCCAAAGAGAATAGATCCAAATAGACGTTCTTCAAGACACTTACTAGTCAGAATGTCAGAGGTCAAAGAGAAAGAGAGGATCTTGAAAGCAGCAAGAGAAAAGCAATCCATCACATGCCAGGGAAATCCAATAAGACTATGTGTAGATTTCTCAGCAGAAACCATGGAGGCGAGAAGACAGTAGGATGATATATTTAAATTACTAAAAGAGAAAAACTGCCAACCAAGAATTCTATACCCAGCAAAATTGTCCTTCAAAAATGAGGGAGAAATTAAAACACTTTCAGACAAAAAGTTATTGAGAGAATTTGTGACCAAGAGACCAGCTCTGCAAGAAATACTAAAGGGAGCACTAGAGACTGATACAAAAATACAGAAGAGAGAGGTGTGGAGAAGAGTGTAGAAAGAAGGAAAATTAGGTATGACATATAAAATACAAAAGGCAAAATAGTAGAGGAAAGTACTACCCAAACAGTAATAACACTAAATGTTAATGGATTGAACTCCCCAATCAAAAGACATAGACAGGCAGAATGGATTAAAAAACAGGATCTTTCTATATGCTGTCCACAGGAAACACATCTTAGACCCAAGTTAAACATACGTTGAAAGTGAAAGGTTGGGAAAAGATATTTCATGCAAATAACAACCAGAAAAAAGCAGGAGTAGCTATACTAATATCCAACAAATTAGACTTCAAATGTAAAACAGTTAAAAGAGACAAAAAGGATACTATGTACTAATAAAAGCAACAATTCAACAAGAAGACATAACAATCATAAATATTTATGCACCGAACCAGAATGCCCCAAAATACATGAGGCAAACACTGCAAACACTAAAATGGAAATAGATACATACCATAATAGACTTCAATTTACCACTCTCATCAATGGACAGAACGTCTAGACAGAGGATCAATAAAGAAACAGAGAAGTTGAATATTACAATAAATGAGCTAGACTTAACAGACACTTATAGAACATTACACCCCACAACAAGAGGATACAACTTTTTCTCAAGTGCTCATGGATCATTCTCAAAGATAGACCATATGTTGGGTCACAAAGCAAGTCTCAACAAATTTAAAAAGATTGAAATCATACACAACACTTTCTCAGACCATAAAGGAATGAAGCTGGAAATCAATAATAGGCAGAGCGCCAGAAAATTCACAAATACGTGGAGGCTCAACAACACACTCTTAAACAACCAGTGGGTCAAGGAAGAAATTACAAGAGAAATCAGTAAATATCTCGAGGCAAATGAAAATGAAAACACAACATATCAAAACCTATAGACGCAACAAAGGCAGTGCTAAAAGGGAAATTTATTGACCTAAATGCCTATATCAAAAAAGAAGAAAGGGCAAAAATTCGGGAATTAACTGTCCACTTGGAAGAACTGGAGAAAGAACAGCAAACTAACCCCAAAGCAAGCAAAAGGAAAGAAATAACAAAGATTAGAGCAGAAATAAATGAAATTGAGAACATGAAAACAATAGAGAAAATCAATAAAACCAGAAGTTGGTTCTATGAGAAAATCAATAAGATTGATGGACCCTTAGCAAGGTAGACAAAAAGAAGAAGAGAGAGGATGCAAATAAATAAGATAAGAAATGGAAGAGGAGACATAACCACTGACCCCACAGAAATAAAGGAGGTAATAACAGGATACTATGAACAACTTTATGCTAATAAACACAACAATGTAGATGAAATGGACACATTCCTAGAAAGGCATGAACAACCAACTTTGACTCAAGAAGAAATAGATGACCTCAACAAACCAATCACAAGTAAAGAAATTGAATCAGTCATTCAAAAGCTTCCCAAAAAGAAAAGTCCAGGACCAGATGGCTTCACATGTGAATTCTACCAAATATTCCAGAAAGAATTAGTACCAATCCTGCTCAAACGCTTCAAAAAAATTGAAGTGGAAGGAAAGCTACCTAATTCATTCTATGAAGCCAACATCACCCTCATACCAAAACCAGGCAAAGATATTACAAAGAAAGAAAACTACAGACCAATCTCTCTAATGAATATAGATGCAAAAATCCTCAACAAAATTCTAGCAAATCAAATCCAGCAACACATTAAAAGAATTATACATCATGACCAAGTAGGATTCATCCCAGGTATGCAAGGATGGTTCAACATAAGAAAATCAATTAATGTAATACACCATATCAACAAATCAAAGCAGAAAAATCACATGATCATCTCAATTGATGCAGAGAAGGCATTTGTCAAGATTCAACATGCTTTCCTGTTGAAAACACTTCAAAGGATAGGAATACAAGGGAACTTCCTTAAAATGATAGAGGAAATATATGAAAAACCCACAGCTAATATCATCCTCAATGGGGAAAAACTGAAAGCTTTCCCCCTAAGATCAGGAACAAGACAAGGATGTCCACTATCACCACTGTTATTCAACATCGTGTTGGAAGTTCTAGCCAAAGCAATTAGACAAGAAAAAGAAATACAAGGCATCAAAATTGAAAAGGAAGAAGTAAAATTATCACTGTTTACAGATGGTATGATTCTACACGTCGAAAACCCTGAAAAATCCACAGCAAAACTACTACAGCTAATGAACGAGTACAGCAAAGTGGCAGGTTACAAGATCAACATTCAAAAATCTGTAGTGTTTCTATACACTAGTAATGAACAATCTGAGGGGGAAATCAAGAAACAAATTCCATTTACAATTGCAACCAAAAGAATAAAATACTTAGGAATAAATTTAACTAAAGAGACAAAAGACCTATACAAAGAAAACTACAAGAAATTGTTAAAAGAAATCACAGAAGACCTAAATAGATGGAAGGGCATACCATGTTCATGGATTGAAAGACTAAATGTAGTTAAGATGTTAATTCTACCTAAATTGATTTACAGATTCAATGCAATACTAATCAAAATCCCAACAACTTACTTTTCAGAAATAGAAAAACCAATAAGCAAATTTATCTGGAAGGGCAGGGTGCCCCAAATTGCTAAAAGTATCTTGAGGAAAAAAAACAAAGCTGGAGGTCTCATGCTGCCTGACTTTAAGGCATATTTTGAAGCCACGGTGGTCAAAACAGCATGGTACTGGCATAAAGATAGATATATCGACCAATGGAATCGAATAGAGTGCTCAGATATAGACCCTCTCATCTATGGACATTTGATCTTTGATAAGGCAGTCAAGCCAACTCACCTGGAACAGAACAGTCTCTTCAATAAATGGTGCCTAGAGAACTGGATATCCATATGCAAAAGAATGAAAGAGGACCCATATCCCACACCCTATACAAAAGTTAACTCAAAATCAATCAAAGATCTAAACATTAGGTCTGAGACCATAAAACAGTTAGAGGAAAATGTAGGGAGATATCTTATGAATCTTATAATTGGAGGCAGCTTTATGGACCTTACACCTAAAGCAAGAGCACTGAAGAAAGAAAGAAAGAAATGGGAGCTACTCAAAATTAAACACTTTTGTGCATCAAAGAACTTCATCAAGAAAGTAAAAAGACAGCCTACACAATGGGAGACAATATTTGGAAATGACATATCAGTTAAAGGTCTAGTATCCAGAATTTATAAAGAGATTGTTCAACTCAACAACAAAAAGACAGCCAATCCAATTACAAAATGGGAAAAAGACTTGAACAGACACTTCTCAGAAGAGGAAATACAAATGGCCAAAAGGCACATGAAGAGATGCTGAACGTCCCTGGCCATCAGAGAAATGCAAATCAAAACCACAATGAGATATCATCTCACATCCACCAGAATGGCCATTATCAACAAAACAGAAAATGACAAGTGCTGGAGAGGATGTGGAGAAAGAGGCACACTTATCCACTGTTGGTGGGAATGTCAAATGGTGCAACCACTGTGGAAGGCACTTTGACGGTTCCTCAAAAAGCTGAATATAGAATTGCCATATCACCCAGCAATACCATTGCTAGGTATTTACTCAGAGGACTTAAGGGCACAGACAGAAACGGACCTTGCACACCAATATTTATAGCAGCATTATTTACAATTGCAAAGAGAGGGAAACAGCCAAAATGTCCATCATCAGACGAATGGCTAAACAAACTGTGGTATATACATACGATGGAATATTATGCAGCTCTAAGACAGAATAAACTTTTGAAGTATGTAACAACATGGATGGACCTTGAGAACATTATGCTGAGTGAGACTAGCCAAAAACTAAAGGACAAATACTGTATGGTCTCACTGATATGAACCAACATCAGTGAATAAACTTGGAATATGTCGTTGGTAACAGAGACCATAAGGAGATAGAAATAGGGTAAGATATTGGGTAATCGGAGCTGAAGGGATCCAGACTGTGCAACAGGACTGGATACAAAAACTCAGAAATGGACAGCACAATACTACCTAACCGTAATGTAATTATGTTAAAACACTTAATGAAGCTGCATGTGAGAATGACAGAGGGAGGAGGGCTGGGGACATAAATGAAATCAGAAAGAAAGATAGATGTTAAAGATCGAGATGGTATAATCTAGGAATGCCTAGAGTGTATAATAATAGTGAAATGTACAATGTACAAATTTTAAAAATGTTTTTGCATGAGGAAGAACAAGAGAATGTCATTATTGCAGGGTGCTGAAAATAGATGATAATTAATACCTTAAAATGTCACCTTATGTGTGAGACTAAAGCAAAAAATGTTTATTTGGTACATAATTTATATTTTGACTAGTGCATTTCCTAATATAACTCATGTAGATAGTTTGATTGAATGTCATAAGTACTTGGAATCTCAGGTAGCACATGAGATTTTGTTGGTTTGTCCAGAGTGATGCCCCGATGAATCCCAGAGTGATTTGATCAGTGACTGGAAAAGTATTTGCAAGCCCCCTTCGGGGAATAGTGAGAGTGGGGAGAAATTCAACTTCCCCAAGTTGAATTCTTGATATTCTCACAAGCACTGTGGACAACAAAGCTATAGGCTGAGCCCCCAGTCTTGGGGTTTGTTCATATGAAACTTAACCCCACAAAGAATAGGTCAAGTCTACTTAAAATTTAGGCCTAAAAGTCACCCCCAAGAGAGCCTCTTTTGTTGCTCAGATGTGGCCTCTCTCTCCAGCCAACATGACGAGCAGTCTCACCACCCTCCCCCTCTCTGCGTGGGACATGACTCCCAGGGGTGTGGACCTTCCTGGCAACGTGGGACAGAAATCCTGGAATGAGCTGAGACTCAGCATCAAGGAACTGAGAAAAACCCTAGAATTAGCTGAGAATTAACATCAAGGGATTGAGAGAACCTTCTCAACCAAAGGGGAAAGAGTAAATTAGACTAAGTGTCAATGGCTGAGAGATTCCAAACAGAGTTGAGAGGTTGTCCTGGAGGTTATTCTTATGCATTAAGTAGATATCACCTTGTTATTCAAGATGTAGTGGAGAGGCTGGAGGGAACTGCCTGAAAATGTAGAGCTGTGTTCCAGTAGTCATGTTTCTTGATGATGATTGAACAATGATATAGCTTTCACAATGAGACTCTGTGAATGTGTAAACCCTGTGTCTGATGCTCCTTTTAGCTACTATATCAACAGAAGAGTAGAACGTATGGAATAAATATAAATAATAGAGGGGAACAAATGTTAAAATAAATTTAGTTTGAAATGCTAGTGGTAAATGAAAGCGAGGGGTAAGGGGTATGGTATGTATAATCTTTTTTTTTCTCTATTATTTATTTCTTTTTCTGTTGTCTTTTTATTTCTTCTTCTAAATCGATGCAAATGTTCTAAGAAATGATGTATATGCAACTATGTGATGATATTAAGAATTACTGATTGTATATGTAGAATGGAATGATATCTTAATGTTTTGTTTGTTAATTTTTTTTAATTAATAAAAAAAGTTAAAAAAAAATCTTAAGAGAAAACATAGGGAAATGTCTTCAGGGCCTTGTAGTAGGCAATGGATTTTTAACTTTTACACTAAAGTCACAAGCAACAAGAGGAAAAAAATAGATAAAATGGACTTCATCAAAACTAAAAACTTTTGTATACCAAAGGACATTGTCAAGAAGGTGAAAAGACAACCTACAGAATTGGAGAAAATATTCAGAAACCATATACTTGATAAACATTAAAATGCAGACCAATATATAAATAACTGCTATAATTCAACAACAAAAAGACCAACAACATGATTAAAAAATAGGCCAATGATTTGAATAGATGTTTCTCAAAAAAAGATAATTCAAATGGCCAATAAGTATACAACATGCTCAACATCATTAGCCATAGAAGAAATGCATATTTAAACTGCTATGAAATACCACTTCAAACCCACTAGGATAGCTATTAGTTACAAAACTGAAAATAATCAGTTTTGATGAGAATGCAAAGAAACAGGAAACCTCATATATTGTTGGTGGGAATGTAATATGTGTAGCTGTTGTGGAAAACACTGGTGTTTCCTTAGGAAAAGCAAACATAGAATTACCACACGACCTGGCAGTTCCACACCTATGTATGTATCCCAAAGAATTGAGAGCAGGGTCTCAGACAGATATTTCTATGCCAGTGATAACTGCAGCATTGTTCACAATCACCCAAAGGTAGAAGCAACCCAAGTATCCATCAACAGTGAATGGGTAAACAAAACGTGGTCTATCCACACAATGGAATATCATTCAGCCTTAAAAGGAAGTGAAGTGCTGGTACAGGTGACAACGTGGATATATGAAATAAGGCAGACACACTGATGTTCCTTTTATCTATGATATTGACATGAGTGAAAAAATATGGATTAAAAATAAATAAATAATATAGGGAACAAACGTTAAAATAAATTGAGTAGATTGAAATACTAGTGAACAATGAAAGGGAGTGGTAAGGAGTATGGAAAAAAACAGGGGGAACAAAGGTTAAGATATATTGAGTAGACGGAAGTACTAGTGGTCAATGAGAGGGAGGGGTAAGGGGTATGGTGCGTGGGAGATTTTTCTTTTTTTCTTTTTTATCTCTTTTTCTAGAGTGATGAAAATATTCTAAAAAATGATCATGTGCAAATATTTTTAAAAATGATCATGGTGAGGGATATACTACTATGTAATGATACTGTGAGCCACTGACTGTACACCATGCACGGAACGTTTGTATGTTAAGAATGTTCATGTTTGTATGTTGTTTTGTTTGATAATAAAAAATAAATAAGCCAGAAAAAAAAAAAATAAAGGGCATTGACTGTTTGGACAGTTGGCTGAAACATGGATCAAAAGGTGGCTGACATTAACTGAGGTTGAAATGCCAAAACTGCCCTGGTATAATGTAGATGAGGTGATCCAGAGGCTTAGAGAGATGGGAATGTTAGAGTGGATTTATCATGGAGGACCTGCTCACACACAGGAATGTCCAGAAGGCACATCCCTCACCAGAACCTTGAAAAATAAATTCATGAGACTAACTCCATCATCCCTGAAGAGCTCTGTAGTTGCCCTTCTCTATAGGTCAGATATTATTGAAGGAACTGCGGTCACTGAGCTGGAATCCTTAACCACAATGGGATGACCGGATCCTGAGTTGGCGGAAGCCATGTAGCAGCAGTTAATCACCATAGACAAGGTGGATGTGGCCACCATAATGGACAGAAGACTCACAGCAGCAGTCAAAAGAATCTGACTTGCAGAGGCTAATGGCATTAGCTAGTGGATCATGGAGTACCTAGAAGCAAAATACACAGGCAGTCGACTAAATTGTTTGAGCTGTATAAATAGAAGAATTCCAAGTCGTGTGGACAGAAGTCTAACTTGAATTACAACAACAGAGTCACAGCCCCTTAATCAATGCCCAGATGTGAGAAAGTTCACAGACCCAGCGCCCCTTGAATGAGGGGAGGGCCAGATACCCTTTTGAGAATTTACACTGTTTACCTCCCTCCAGCCTTTCCCATAGAGACCTATGGCCTTTTACCAGAGTCACTGTGCACTGGTGAAAAGGAAATAATCAGATATTTGGGGGATTATTGGACACTGGTTCAGAAGTGACACTAATTCCAGGAGACCCAAAACATCACTGTGGTTCACCAGTCAGAGTAGGGGTTTATGGAGATTTACCACAGGCCCATCTCACTGTGGTCCACTGGGTCACCAGATCCATTCTGTGGTCATTTTCCCAATTCCAGAATGATGATTGGAATCGGTATACTCAACAACTATCAGAATCCCCACATTGGCTCTCTGACTGTGTAGTGATGGATGTTATGGTAGAAAAGGCCAAGTGGAAGCCATTAGAACTGCTCCTACCTAGCAAAATACTAAATCAGAAGCAATGCCATAATCCTGTAGGGATTCCAGAGATTACTGCCACTCTTAAGGACTTGAAGGATGCAGGGGTGGTGATTCCCAACACATCCCCATTCAACTCCCCATAAACTTAACCAGGTGGTAACTCCAACTGCAGCTGCTGTTCCAGATATAGTATCATTGCTTGAGCAAATCAACAATTTGCCTGGTACCTGGCATGCAGCCATTGATCCGGCAAATGTTTTTTTCTCAGTAGCTGTCAATAAGGACCACCGGAAATAGTTGGCATTCAGCTGGCAAAAGGCCAACAATATACCTTCACTGTTCTACCTCAGGGGTATATCAACTCTCCAGCCCTATGTCATAATCTTGTCTGCAAGGAACTTGATCATCTCTCCTTCCCATAAGACATCACATTGGCCCATTATATTGATGACATCACGCTGATTGGACCTAGTGAATAAGAAGTAACAACTACTCTGGACTTACTGGTGAAGCATTCATATCAGAGGATGGGAAATAAATCCAACAAAAATAAAGGGGCTTTCCACCTCAGTGAAATATTTAGGTATCCAGTGGTGTGGGGCATGTTGAGATATTCCTTCTAAGGTGAATGATAAGCCACTGCATCTGGCCCCTCCTGTGACCAAAAATTAGGCACAATGCCTAATTGGCCTCTTTGGATCTTGTAGAGAACAAATTCCTCATTTTGGTGTGCTGCTCCAACCCATTTACTGAGTGACCAGAAAATCTGTTAGTTTTGAGTGGGGACCTGAACAAGAGGAGGCTCTGTGACAATTCCAGGCTGCTGTGCAAGCTGCCTTGCCACTTGGGCCGTATAATCCATCAGATCCAATAATGCTGGAAGTGTCAGTGGCAATAGGGATGCTATCCAGAGCCTTTGGCAGGGCTCTGTAGGAGAATCACAATGCAAAATCCTTGGGATTTTGGAGTAAAGCCTTGCCATCTGGTGAACATAACTACTCTCCTTTTGAGAAATAGCTGTTGGCCTGCTACAGGGCCTTATTAGAGACTAAACGTTTAACCGTGGGCCACCAAGTTACCATGAGACTTGAGTTGCCTATCATGAGCTGGGTGTTGTCTGACCCACCAAGCCATAAAGTTGGGTGTGCACAGCAGCACTCATCATAAAATGGAAATGGTATATTAGCGATAGGGCCGGAGTAGTCCTATACAGGTAAGCTACATGAGAAGTGGCCTAAATGCCATGGCCCCCATTTCTGCCATATTACCCTCTTTCCAAAACCAAAGCTTTGGCCTCTTGGGAACTTCATTACAGTGAGTTAACTGAGGAAGAGAATACTCTGGCCTGGTTTACAGATTGTTCAGCACAATATGCAGGTACCACCCAGAAGTGGACAGCTACAGCACTACAACCCCATTCTGGAATGTCTTTAAAGGACAGTGGTGAGGGGAAATCTTCCAAGTGGGAAGAACTTCGAGCAGTGCACCTGGATGTTCATTTTGCTTGAAAGGAGAACTGGCTAGAGGTGTGCTTGTATACTGACTCATGGGCTGTTGCTAATGGTTTGGCTGGATGGTCAGGGTCTTGGAAGGAGGATGGAAGGGGCAGTGATTTGTTCTGACTGGAATAAACACATACTCCAGGTATGGGTTTGCCTTCCCTGAACACAATGCTTCCATAAAAACTACCATCCATGGACTTATGGAATGCCTTATCCACCATTGTAGTATTCCACACAGCAAATGAAGTGTGAGAATGGGTACATGCTCATGGAATTCTCTGGTCTTGTCATGTTCCCCATCATCCAGAGGACTGGGTTTATAGGACTGTGGAACGGCCTTTTGAAGACCCAACTATGGTGCCAAATAGGTGGCAATACCTTGTAGGGCTGGGGCAGTGTTCCCCTGGAGGCTGTGTCTGCTCTGAATCAGCGTCCACTGTATGGTGCTGTTTCTCCCATAGCCAGGATTCATGGGTCCGGGAACCAAGGGGTGGAACGGGAGCAGCACCACTCTTTATTACCCCTAGTGATCCTCTCAGGAAATTTTTGTTTCCTGTCCCTGAAAGCTTACACTCTGCTGGTCTACAGGCCTTAGTTTCAAAAGGAGGAGTGATCCTTCCAGGAGACACAACAGTGATTCCATTCAACTGGACGTTAAGACTGCCACCTGGCCACTTTGGTCTTCTCATGCCACTGAATCAACAGGCAAAAAACAGAATTACTGTCTCTCTGGGGTAATTTATCTGACTATCAAGGGAAAATAGGACTGCAACTACACAATGGAGGTAAAGAAGAGTTTTCCTGGGATACAGGGGATCTCCTGGGGCGTCTCTTAGTACTACCAGGCCCTGTAATTAAAATCAATGGAAAACTGCAACAACCTAATTTAAGCAAGACTACCAATAGCCCAGAAACCTCTAGAATGAAGGTTTGGGTCACTCCAGCAGGCAAAGAACCACGGTCAGCTGAAGTGCTTGCTGAGGGTAAAGGGAACATGGAATGGGGAGTGGAAGAGGGTAGTGATAAACATGAACTATGACCATGTGACCAGTTACGTAAATGAGGGCTGCAATTATATGATATATTTCCTCCCTGTTTTGTTATATGTTTGGATTTGTACACAAGCAAATATTTTGTTTTTCCTCTTATATGACGTAAGTGTATTGTTCATATTTTAGTATTTAAGTCATAGGATGTGAAGTTTAAGAGTGAATGTTACCTAAGGACTTGCACCTTCTTCTGGAGAGATTTATTGCATTTCTGGTTGTATGCAGGACAGCTGAGCATTATTAGGTGAGACATATGTCTGTGATTGTGTTTTATTTGGAAATGAAACATGTTTCAAGTTATGTGTATAGCTGCCAAGTTGACAAGGGGTGGGCTGTGATGGTCAGTTTCTGGTGTCAACTTGGCCAAGTGATGATGCCCAGCTGTCTGGTCAGGCAGCACTGGCCTGACTGTTACTGCAAAGATGTTTCTTGGCTGGTTGGTAAAGCAGAAGGCTGGTGTATTAAATCATCAGTCAGCTGATAGCATCTGTGGTTGACTATGTCTGTGGTCAACTAAGGCATGTCTCCTACAATAAGTAATCCAATCAGCTGAAGGCTTTTAAGGAAGAAAAGAGACTTTGTCACTGCTTCTTCAGCCAGCAAGCCTCTTGTGGAGTTCAGCCAGACCCTTCATTGGAGCCACAGCTTCACAGCCTGCCCTACAGATTTTGTACTCTTCTATTCCCATAGTTGCATGAGACACTTTTATAAATCTCATATTTACAGATCTCTCCTGTTGGTTCTGTTTCTCTAGGGAACCCTGGCTAGTACACTCCCCAAGTCCCCTTCCTTTCTATTTGCTGGTCTTCCTTTTTGGTGACCGAATGAAGTACGCTATCACAACTGCTACTTGATTTAAATCCTGGAAATAACAATCATGTTTGTATTAAAGCAGATAATTTAGGAATTGCAGGTTCCTAGAACTCAACAATAAATTAAGTTTGCCCTTTTGCAGAATGTCCCTAATTTTAGCCTTTTGAAGTCTTTTCTTAGATACCTAGTGCTCACCTGGAGAGAATTCCTTTGGCCTTTGGAGTCTGGATCCATTTGGAAACTTGCAACCATACAGCACCTATAATCTGTGACTGGTTATGTTAAATGCTCTTCTAAGCTCAGGAATCCACAGACTGTGTCTTTACCAGCATTTTCATGTATGATTACATGGAAACATTTAAAGAGCTATTGCTCAGCACAAGGAATTAGGCATGCCCTGAACATTTTCCCCCAGATGATTATAATTAAGAGCTTCAGCCAAGATGGCAGACAACCCAACTTTTCCTGTTGTTTTCTGTGACCATGTAGGGGAGGGTACAGAGAGCTGGTTGGGGTGGGTTAGCAACTTCTTATGCCTGTGGTTTGGTAGAGATCTTAGAGTCCGGGACGTAGGGCACATAATGTTGCAGGCACGGGTGTTCACGTACATGAGCCAGTCAAGGCCTGTGCAACAACCTGTGTCAGAGGTAAAGGGAGGACTGAGCAAGACAACAAGTGAAACTATGTAAGTCCTTGAAAAACTACTGTTCTACTGTTGATGTCCTGAGGATAGGTACATGCAGCCTAGAGAAACTGCTATCAATTACTGAAAAATGTGAATCACACTTAAAGCCAAAAGAGCTTTGGAGCACAGTAAACTGTGCCTTCTGGGGCTGGCTCTTCTAGGTGTTATCTCTGTGACCCAGGACAGACTTCTCAGATTCTTCCAGCCTCATTTCCCACATCAGTTCAGAGGGGCTGAGAAGGAACCTATCTCATAGGGTCTCTTAGGGGTATATGAGGTAATTCAGGGAATGCCTGGAATGGCATCTGGCCAGAGGAAACTCACTGTTGACTGTTGCCATTGTCTCTATAGGACATGAGCCATCATAGTGTCACTGACCCAGGTTCTGGCAAGAATTGCTTCAATTCATTTTTATATATTTTTATTTCCTCTTATGGCTGTTAGAATTCTGGGCAAATGAAGAAATTGGGAGAAAAAAAAGCCAAAGTTTAGAAGTATATAATATAGTTTCACAAATCCATATAATTCTGAATTATTTTACGGGAGTTTGATCTCTCCACTAAGAAATCAGACTATGTAGTTGAGATTCCCTGAAAAAATGGAGATACAGGAAATGTGAATACCATAAAAAAAATTCTTTTTTTTTTTGATCAGGAACTCTGCTAAATATAGTCTCTCATAATCCCATGATGAGATAAATGTTATTTCTATTTTATATGTAAGGAAATTTGGCCAAGGTGAAAAGCTAGTAGTTGGTTGGGTTTAAGAATGGAGGGATCTGATTTCCAGCCCTGAGCTCTAACCATTGAATTGTTTAACCTCATCAGACATTAGGGCTGTGGCGTGTCTATACACCAAATGCAAAGGGAGTCCTGACTCAGACCAGCTCCCCACTCTTTAGGAGCTTTGCTTCTCACACCAGGGACAGGCAGCACTTAACTCATCAGACACAGCCCATGTTCAGCAGCTGAATAAGGAAGAGAGGATGGAGAAAAGAGAATATTTCCTAACTTCCTTTCTTGCCTTTGGCCCTCATTCTGGTGACCAGCCTAAGTACGATATAGACAGCTTCGATTGTAGAACTTCCTGATAGCTGCAGGGTGGGGAAATGTCTAGGCACAAGTTTAGGTTTAGGCAGGGGACATCCTCTACCCGAATGGGCCATACTAACATCCTAGAGGGTTATATACCAAATGCACGATCCCTGATATTATTGCCGATTCCATTTACTGAAATGTAATTTTATAAATAAAAATTAGTTTACTAGGGACTGTCAACAGACTTAAATTAAATAGACTTACTTGGAGAAAGACCAAATGGTTGCATGTGAAAACATTCATGCTAGAGTATTTTGGATAGAAATTTCTTGGAACATATTTCTTATTTAAAGTAAGAAAAATGTCTGTATGACAGACATGCCTGCTAATACAGCACTGTTGGTTTCCATTTCTTGAGTCTTGGCCAATCATTGTCATCTTGCTTCTCTCTGCATCAGTATCCTCTTCTGCAGGTCAAAGGCTGCAAAAGAAATGTTTGTATCGGGGAAGGAGACCTCCCCCATGTAATTTCCCTGTCCTTTTTGTCCTTCATAGTTGCCTCCTTCTCTTCAACCGCGGTTTCCATGATATTTGACATATTCTCTGAGAAGAAAATGATCTCCTTTGCTGGGTGCATGGCCCAGGTCTTTGCAGAGCATTTCCTTGGTGGAGCTGAGGTCATCCTGCTCATGGTGATGGCCTATGACCGCTCCTGGCCACCTGCAGACCCCTGCACTACACGACCACAATGAGCCGGCAAGTGCGTGGTCTCCTGGTGGCCGTGTCCTGGGCTGGGGGATTTCTTCATGGTCTGATTCAAATCCTTTTTATGCTCTGGTTCCCCTTTTGTGGACATAAATGTGTGATCTCTACCCTCTGCTGAAACGCTCTTGCGCCGACACTCATCTCTGGGTACACATCACTTTTCCAATACTTATCACTTCCCATGTCCTCATTCTTTCCTCCCGCAGAACCACGGCTCTGGAGAGCCTCAGAAGGCTCCCCCCTGTGCCCCACACTACACCAGTCATCTGGTTCCTCGTATCCTTGCGTGTTTGTTTACCTTCTTCCCAAGACCCCGTTCCCCTGGCTTGTGCTATGGCATCGCTCATGTCAGTCCTTTGAATGCCTGCACCCTCAGAAATGCGGAAGTGGAAGACAAGATGCCATGGAGAAGCTCTGGGGCCGCAGACTGATCTTTGGTGACAATATGATTAGATCACATAAAATAAAGTGTATTCCTATTTTAAAAACAATTTCAGCTAATACGAAAGATAATATTCTTGCAGTCAGAACATGTGGGTTTAAGTATATGCCGTCCCTTCCTATCTGAATCTTTAATGTTTCCTCTTTCATGAATTACCAAACTCTGATAAAATAATGACTAAGTCTTCCAGTTAGAAACTTCTTGGCATTTAAAAATTATTGATCAAGGCAGGCCATGGTGGCTCAGTGGCAGAGTTCTCGTCTGCCATGCTGGAGACCTGGGTTCGATTCCCAGTGCCTGCCCATGCAAAAAAAAAAAATTATTGATCAAAGGAACATTGCTAATTTACATAAAACTAGACAATGATTGGCATAGCCTTTGGATAACTCATGGCTTATATATTCAATAGAACAATTATTTGCAAAATTTTGAGTATGTTATAGTAACCCATAGCAAATGTTTAAACCAAATGTATGATAGACAAGTATTTTGTTGAAGATTCATCCTTTTAATCTCAACTGCTAGAATCAGAGAAGAATATATATTGTAGAACAAGCAATCAACCAGGAATGAAAGGGTTTGAAGGAAAGAAAGTTATCACAGTAGGACTTGACACAAACTAGTGCTGCTGTGTTGCACAAACAAGAATATAATTTACACTTGATCTGGAAAATTTCCAGAATAAATTATTTTCTCTGCCTGAAGCCAGGACAGCTATAACTCAATACAGGTGCGTCCATAGAGCATTCCTTGTACATGATATTCCAGGGTGGAACACACATGTGGAGCATATGTGCCGTTAAATCAGCCTCCATAGCCCTTCACCTCAAGCCGTGACGGGGCGGCTGGAGCCCAGGTCACGGCAGCCACAGCAGCGGTGCTAAGAGTGGTCCTGGCAGCCCAGCACTTAAGGCAGAAGGCCTACACTTTAACTTCATGTACGAAACTGCAAACCGATTTCAAACAAATGAAATGAGGTCATATTTGAGATATAGAAACTTCCTTTGCAATTCTAAGAGAAGGAATACAGAAAGAAAGACAAGGATTCCAACCTGGGCCAGGGTAGAGTTCTGGAGATCTTAGTAATTTCACATCAACCCCATAAGGACTGAATCCACACACATCACTTGTAGGCATGCCTTTGTCTGCTGACATCCTCTGAAATATTTAATACATACAGGTTATTATTCAACATTTACTAAACGATTCTCTCCAGATGGGGAAATCTGTTCTCAAAGGTGGCTGCCCATTTGCTGATCACCAAGAATCCAGGTGCCATCACAATAGTTGTGGCCCCTCCTGTATTATGTGGGACCACAAAACAAGCTGGCAGATGCGATGTGCTTCTCACTCAGGCAGACAATCTGGGAGCCACTCTGCTCCTCCGGCTCTTCTTTCCCTGCTGTAGCAAGCCTGGACAAAAATGGCAGGACCACAAAAGGAAGCAACATGGGTTTCTGAGTAATTACTTAGAGGTCAACTGCGGCAGAAGATCACCCAACTCTTGGTGGCTTTATCTGAATAAGAAAGAACATTGTTTCTGTTAAGCCATGGAGATTTCAAGATCCATTTGTTACCACAGCAATCCTGAGTAATGAATGCATTGACTAACTTTATCTTTACAAAGACCTGTAAGTATTAATAAGTGAGAAGATTAGCAAAACTTTGCGCTTATCTTGGTTTACAGATAGTGTAAAATGGATAAATAACACCCTCACAAAGCCAAGTATGATTAGAACCTCTCTGCTTCAGTGTCATATACTACCCTAGCTGAATAATTTAAATAATAAATGTACACATCTCACTTTTTCCCATTACAGAAGATGTAAAGCAATGCTGGAAAAAAAATGTGCAACATTGTTGCGTGCCAACAGTCATTTTGAGCTCCAGTATGAACTTTTCATCTGCATTTCATGCAGTGACAGTTGCTACAGTTACAGTTGCTAGAGTTACAGTTGCTAGAGCTCTTCTGTGCCACTGTTAGGAAATTTTCCTCTTTGTCTGCTGACATCCTCTTTTAAGGACTCCTGCCAAGCAATCAGGCTGACTAAAGCCATAAGTGAATTGGTGTTTCACTGAATCCTCAAGGACTCTCTTTTGCTCAAAGACATTTCCTAATTGTGCATTTTTTTGCGGGTAAGAAGGGTTCCCATTCCTATCTGTCATCACCTCTGTAAATACCGGGATGGCCAAAAACCAAAGTGTCAAGTGAAATACGCCAAGTGAGTGTTTTCCTGGCAAGTTTGCAAATGATTTCACACCAGGGGCTGAGGGAGAGGAAGCAAAATTGGAACCATCCTCTCTACAGAGTTTCTCTTGTTTTTGCTTGAGGTATCTCTTACAAGGAGGCTTAGCTAAGTGTGATTTGTATTCTTCTTAATGACTTCTGCATAAAACCTTTTCCCTAACTCTATGTGCACATGATTCTCCAGCCTTAGAGTAGAAGAAAGTGCTCTATTTCTCCAAGTAGGTTTTGGTACATATGATCCTATGCACCATTGCAAAAAAAAAAAAAAATCATTGTAGCATGTCATATCTTTAAATCACTCAACTGGAGAATAAGAACAGCTGAGTATCTTGTCTCCTAAGTCTTCTAGGTCAACTGTTCATTAAAATGTCTCATTCTCCCAGGACATAACGGTGATGTTTATTTTTGCTTTGACAGTGAATGATATTTTAAATTGATTTAAGAAATACAAGAAAAATCTTATATATCCATTCATGTTGTTTCAAGCTTGTGCTCTTCACTCTTTTTATAGATCCCTAGTACCATCTGTAATCACTTTCTTCCGCTTGAAGTCTCCCCTTCATATATCTTATATTGTGAATCTGAAGCTGAAGAATTCTTTTAAGTTTTTGTATGCGTGAAAAAATCTTTGTTTTGCATTTGTTTTTGAAAGAACTTCTTGCTGTGCATGAAATTATAGCTTGACAAATTGCTTTAGATATTTTTCATTCAAAAGATGCTCTTCCACCTCCTTGCATGGGTTTATTCCCACAAGAAGAATAATGTCATGTTTATCTTCTTCCTTATCTTCTTCCTTATGCAAACATATTTGTTGCAAACTTCTAATTTGCTGAAAAGGAAACTGAGACACAGAGACGTTGTGTAATTTCCCCAAGATCGCACAGATTAGCCAGGATTCAAAAATGATAACCAAGACCATTGTATTAGAGGGCGTATGTCTACCATGAACATCTCTATTTAGTTCAGAAAATATTTTCCAAGCATTATCCATGTGTAATTCGCTAGTTTGGTGATTACTCAGGCTATATTCTGGCATTTCTCCCAATAACACTATTTCCTTAAAGCTGTTTCACTGGCTCGAGTAAGTGAAGTGACAGTGATAGAGCCTTAAGATTAGTAAGTGGAAGACCGGAAACGCCCAAATTCACGTCTGCCAGACCTACATCGTCCAGGAGGCGAGCAGAGCCCTTTCATGTACAGCGTGCCCCTGTTCTTAAATTTAAATTCCAGCATAGAATTTCTTTACACCCTCCAGCTGTCTAGAAATCACAAAATCAAATTGTTTACAATGTCCTTAAGGTGGTCATCACGATGGGGGCCAAAGGCAGGAAAGCACGTTAGGAGTCCTTTCTCACCTTCCTCTTTCTGGCAGCAGCTGCACGCGGGTCTGCCTGAGGACCAGGTCCTCTCCCCTGGGGTGGAGTCGAGACCTGCACTACCCAAGCTGGCCTGAGGCAGCCCTTTCCCTTCCCCAGCAACCAGAGGGTGAGAAACGTCAGAACACAGCTCCGAGGAGGTAGAGTAGCATCATGAGCGGAGCTCAGGATTAGAAATCAGATAGCTCTTGGTTTACATCTGAGCACTATTATTAGCTTAGGTCCTTGGCCAAATGTCCATTTACAGAGAACAGTAATAATATCTCCCTTATGGCAACTATATGAGACTCAGATGATTTACTGAACTTAGCAGAATGACTGATACATGAAAATGTCCATTATTTATTAGTTCTTGTTGTATTCACATTCCTTTTATCTCCTCCAGCCTTTTTGGGAAATCTCAATTTCAGTGTAAGATTTTTTAATGGAGAGATCAAACTAACATAAAATATTTCTAAATTGTAAGGATTGGTGAATCTGTACTGAATACTTCAAAAGTTGGCCATTCTTCCCTCTTAAACTTGACCAGAATCCTAAGATAAAGCAGCCAACCTGAATATATGAGTTGAGGCAATTCTCGCCAGAATCTGGGTCAGTCACGGCATGAGCTCTCTTTTCCTCTACAGAAGATGACAACAAAGTGTTTCCTCTATGCCAGTTGCCATTTAAATTTTCCATGTCTCACCTCAAACCACCCCACTATGTCCTGTGGGAACATTTCCTTATCATGCTCTTGGCATAGATGTGGGAAAGGAGACATAACAAAGCTGAGAAGCTTGTCCAAGTTCTCACAGATAGTGGGAAGGTCAGTCCGAGGAGGTGCAGTGCATTGTACTCCAGAGCTCTTGCTCTAAACAGGATTGAGATTCTTAGTATTTTGCTGCAGTTTCTCTAGCCTACATGTGTTTATGCTCAGGCCAGCAAAAGCAGAATAAAGGTTTTTCACAAAGCTAGGTGTCTCACTTGTGATCTTGATGAATCCTCCCATAACTGAGAATCAGATGCTGCAGGATTGTTTGTGTGTTCTGATAAGCCCATGTGCGCTTACTCCCACGGCTAGGACATTCTGTGCCCTGCTCCAGACACTAAGATCACTTCCCCACCACAGCCACAGAGAGACGCCCAACCCAGCCCAGTTCTCTCTCCCTGCACCCTTACCCTTGGTGTCACAGATGTCACAGCTCAAGAGGCCACAGGGAAAAGATGGCAGGGAAAGATGGTGGCATAGTGAGGTGTGGAATTTAGTTCGGTCTCCAAAGCAGCTAGTAAATAGCCAGGACCTTTTTGGAGCAGCTGCTGGGGGAACATCAGTGACTGGATATACAGTGTATTTGAGTCTGGAACAGGTAAAACAGCTGAGACTCTACACTGAACTTCAGGTGGAGTGACCCAGACCTTCATTCCTGAATCTCGGTCACTGATAGTCCTGCCTGGATTGAATTGTTGCAGTTTTGCATTGAATTTAATCACAGGTCATCACCTAGGGGTTCTCCTGTATTCCAGGCAACTTCTCTTTACTTCAGTTATGTATTTGCAGTCCTATTTCCCCTTGATAATCAGGATCAATCTCCCCAGGCAGAACAGTAATCCTTTTCATGCCTGTTGATGCAGTGGCATGAGAAGCCCAGAGTCGCCAGGTGGCAGTCTTAATTTCCAGTTCAGTGGAATCGCTGGTCTGTCTCCTGGTAGGAGTGCTCCTCATTTTGGAACTAAGGCCTGTAGACCAGAAAAGCTTAAGGTTTCAGGGACAGGAAGCAAAAATTTTCCTAGTGGATCACTAGGGGTGATAGTGAGTGGTGTCACTCTCATTTCCATCTGGGCCTGCAGATCCTGGCTATGGGAGAAACAGCACCATACAGTGGACACTGATTCAGAGTCTTCACAGCCTCCTGGAGAATACTGCTCCAGCCCTGTAAGGTATTGCCAAATAGTTGGCACCATAGTTGGGTCTTCAAAAGGCCATTCCACAGTCCTATAAACACAGTTGCCTCTATATGATGGGGAATATGGCAAGGCCGAAGAATTCCATAAGCATGTGCCCACTCCCACACTTGCTGTGATGCGGGTTCCTTGATCAGAAGCAATGCTGTGTTAAATACCATGACGGTGGATATGGCATTCCATAAGTCCACAGTTGGTAGTTTTGCAGAAGCATTGCATGCAGGGAAGACAAACTCATATAAAAGCTATATGTCTATTCCAGTTAGAACAAATAGCTTCCCCTTCCATGATGGAAGTGATCCGATGTAATGATCTTGCCACCAGATAGCAGGCTGATCATCTCGGGGAAGGTGCCATATTGGGAACTGAGTGTGGGTCTCTGCTGCTGACAGATCGGTCACTCATCAGTGGCTGTAGCCAGGTCTGTCTTTGTGAGTAGAAATCCATGTTGCGAGGCCATGCATAACCTCCATCCCTACCACCATGACCACTTTGTTCATGAGCCCATTAGGCAATGGCAGGGGAAACTGAGGAAAGAAGATAACGTATATCCACAGAATGGGTCATCTTATCCACTTGATTATTAAAGCCTTTATCTGCTGAAGTCACCTCTGATAAGCATTCAAATGTAATGCAAATATCTTCATGTTATTTTTCCCACTCAGAAAAGTCTATCCACATACCTCTTCCCAGACCTCTTTGTCACCAATTTTCCAGTCATGCTCTTTACAAGTCCCTGACCATCCAGCCAAACCATTAGCAACAGCCCATGAGTCAGTATACAAACGCACCTCTGGCCAGTTTTCCTTCCAAGCAAAATGAACACCAGGTGCACTGCTCAAAGTTCTGCCCACTGGGAGGATTTCTCCTTCTCACTATCCTTTAAGGACATCCCAGAACGGGGTTCTAGTGCTGCAGCTGTCCATTCTGCGTGGACCCTGAATATCACACAGAACCATCTGTAAACCAAACCCCAGTTTTCTCTTCCTCAGTCAACTGACTATAATGAGCTCCCCAAAAGGCCATAGCTCCGATCTGGGAAAGAGAAGGTAATGTGGCAGGAGAGGAGACCATGGGCATTTGGGCCATTCCCTCATGTAACTCACTTGTACTTTCAGGACCTGCTCTGACCCTATCTCATATATACCATTTCCATTTTACAATAGAGTGCTGCTGCACACACCCAACTTTATGGCTTGGTGGGTCAGGCAACACCCAGATCATGATAGATAACTCAGGTCTCATGAAAACTTGGTGGCCCATGGTTAAGCGTTCAGTCTCTACTAAGGTAAGTAGCAGGCCAAAAGCTGGTTCTCAAAAGGAGAGTAGTTATCTGCAGCAGATGGTAAGACTTTGCTCCAAAATCCTAAGGGTCTGCATTGTGAATCTCCTATAGGGGCCTGTCAAAGCCTCCAGACAGCATCTCTACTTGCCACTGACAGTTCCAGCACCATTGAATCTGCTGGATTATATGGCCCAAGTGGCAGAGCAGCCTGGACCTGTCACACAGCCTCCTCTTGTTCCAGTCCCTACTCAAAGCTAGCAGCTTTTGTGGTCACATGGTAAATGGACCAGAGAAACATACTCAAATGAGGAATTTGTTCTCTCCAAAATCTAGAGAAGCCAACTAGGCATTTTGTCTCTTTTTGGTCATAAGAGGGGCCAGATGCAACAGCTCATCCTTCACCTTAGAAGAGTTATCTCGACATACCCCACCCCAATGGACACCTCAAAATTTCACTGAAGTATAAGTTCCCTATATATTTTTTGGATTTATCTCCCATGATTTATCTGACACAAAAAATGCCTTACCATTAAGCCTAGAGTAGTTGCTACTACTTGCTCACTAGATACAATCAACATGATATCATCAATATAATGGATCAGTGTGATGTCTTGTGGGAGGGAGAAATGATCGAGGTCCCTGCAGACAAGATTGTGACATAGGCATGGATTGTTGTTATACCCCTGAGGCAGGACAGTAAAGGTCCTTGCTAGCTGAATGCAACTGTTTCTGGTCCTTACTGAAAGCTATTGAGAAAAAAGCATCTGCCAGATCAGATGCTGCATACCCCAAGTGATGTGTTGATTTGCTCAAGCAATGAGACTACATCTGGAATAGCAGCTGCAATTGGAGTCACCAACTGGTTAAGTTTACAATAATGCTCAGTCATCCACCAAGACCCATCTGTTTTCTGCACAGACCAAATAGGAAAGTTGAATGGGGATGTAGTGGAAATCACCACCGCTGCATCCCTCAAGTCCTTAACAGTGGCACTTATCTCTGCAATCCATGCAAGAATAAAGTATTGGTTCTGATTCACTATTTTGCTAGGTTGGGGTAGTTCTAGTGGCTTCCACTTGGCCTTTCCTACCATAATATCTCTTACTTCATGAGCCAGAGATCCAATGTAGGGATAATGCCAGCTGTTGAATATGTCAATTCCAATTATGCATTCTAGAACTGGGTAAACCTCAGAATGGGTCCAGGGACCCTCTGGGCTCACTGTGAGATGGACTTGAGTTGAAACTCCCTTGATCACCTGGCAACCATAAGCCCTTACTCTGACTGGTGGACCGCAGTGACATTTTGAGTCACCTACAATTAGTGTCACTTCTGACCCAGTGTCTGATAATCCACAAAATATCTGATCATATCCTTTTCCCTGTGGCACAGTCACCCTGGTAAAAGACCATAGGTCTCCTGGGGAAAAGCTAGGAAGGAAGTTAACTGTAAATTTTTGGCAGTGTAAAAGGGTCCTTCCCCAAGGGTACCCAGCTCTCCCCTCATTCATGGGGCTCTGGGTCTGTGAACTATCTCAAGTCTGGGAATTGATTAAGAGGCCATGACTCTGTTTTTTTTTTAAATCCAATTTTGGCTTCTTTTCACTTGACCTAGAATTCTTCTGCTTACACAGTTCAAACAATAATTTTTTAGACTGCTCATCTATTTTACTTGTAAGTACCCCATGATCTACTAGTCAAGGCCAAAGTCTTGCAATACAGATTATTTTGACTCCTGCTTTGCGTCTGCTGTCCAATATTGTGGCCATGCCCCCTTTCTCTATGGTGATTAACTGTCACCACATGGTGACTCGGGATCTGATAATCCCCATTGTACTTAAGGATTCCAGCTCAGTGACAGCAGTCCCCTGACCTAGAGAGAAGGGTGACTACAGAGCTTCAAGGATGAGCTGGTCTCACAAATTTATTTCTTGAGGTTCTGATGTAAGATGTGTCTTCTGGACATTTCTGGAGTGTGTGAGCAGGTCTTCATGATAAATCCACTCTACCATCCCAACCTCTCTCAGCCTCTGGATCCCCTTGTCTACATTATACCAGGTCAGCTCTGGCATTTCAACCTCAGGAAATATTGGCCACCTTTGGATCCATGTTTCAACCAACCACACAAACAAACTATTAATGCTCTTTCTAACCCCTCAAGCTACAATATTGAATGGAGAATCTCTGCTTAGTGGGCCCATATCAATAAATTCAGTTTGGTCCAGCTTTATATTCCTTCCACCATTATCCCGCACTCTCAATATCCATTGCACACATGTTCCTCTGAATTATTTCTCGGTAGATTGGAAAGCTTATGCAGTTCTTTTGTAATATAGGTTACCTCCTCATGGGTTACACTTTGTACCTCACCTTTCTTGGCCTGTTGGAACTTTAGTCTAGTTATAAGTTTTGAAAAGAAGCGTGGTAGGGTGGGTCATGAAAAGAAATAGATGTGTCTTTCAAGCCAATACCTCAGGGCATTTCGCTTACAGTTTCACCTCATGAAATGCAATTAGTTGCTCCTGACAGAGGAGTGAGGGCTGTTTACCCAGCGGAAGGATTACAGGGTTAGTGGGCACTGAAGGGTTAATCTCTTTACTCATTAGGTAGAGGTTGGATGGAAGACTGCTCTGGGCAGACTGGGAGACTGGAAATCTGTTTCCTCAAGGCAAGATGGAGATTTGGAAGCTTTTTCCTCAGGGCAGTCCATGGTACACCTATCTAGCAAACACTTAGAAGATTTCAGGGATGCAATCTCCCCATCACCATCACTAACAAGCCATATATCACCATCCCACATTTCAGGATCCCATTCTTTTCCAATCAAAGCCCTTACTTCAACAAAAGACACCCTGCAAGGTTGAGATTTTAGTTTATATTGTAAATGTGCTACTCACACAATGAGGCTCTGTGTCTGGTTTTCAGAGATCTCAATTTAGCACCCAGAGAAAATTAGATTTTCTTTCAGGGCAAACATGGAAACTTTTACATCATTCATATGGCACTGAAGTTGCAAATCTGAAGCTTTCAACTCATCCCTTTCCCTCATCACTGTATCTAGCATATCTAACAACAACCAGCCAACATCATTATATCTCTTAATTCCACAAAACTCCATAAAGGCATCAAAAACACTTACCCAGAGCCTTCACTTTTATAAGCATACAATTAGTAGAATTTAATGTTGACATTTTGAGTATTTGTCTTGCCAACTCACTTCATGGACTGTCATTACCATCTTGATTATTGGAAACAGAGTCATTAATGCCTCTGAGCCTAACCAGAGAAGAAAACCAATTGTAAAGACCCACAATTTAAGTTTCTATTTCTGAAGAACCACTCCCAGTACCAAGTTGTATTAGCCAGGGTTCTCTAGAGAAAGAAAACCAACAGGAAATATCCATAAATATGATACTCATAAAGGTGTCTAATGCAACCATGGGAATGGAAAAGTCCAAAATCCATAGGGCAGGATAAAGTTGGCAGCTCCAATTAAGGGTCTGGATGAACTCCACAGGAGAAGCTCACTGGCTGAAGAAGAATTGTAAAAGTCTTACTTCTTCCTTAAAAGCCTTCAACTGATTGGATTATCATGTTGGTGAGAGACATGCCTTATTGAGCACAGATGTAATCAGATGCAGATGCAATCAACTGACTGATGATTTAATATATCAGCCTTTCTGTTTATCAACAACCCATAAAATATCTTTGCAGCAACCATTAGACCAGTGCTTCCTGACCAAACAACTGGGCATAATCATTTGGCCAAGTTGACACCAAAACCTAACCATCACAGACCCAAGCACAGATAAATTTGGAGTAAGCAGTAAAGGAACCAGGAGTTTTCTCCCCAGCAGAATGGGGGGTGGGGCTGATGGAAAAAACCAAGAGGGACAAAACTCTGGAAAAGGGATGGTCCCTTAGAAAAGGGGTCACATAGAGTCTGGGGATACATAGAGTCATGTACCAACTCAAGCCTTTGATTGGCAAACCCAGGAAGCAAGAGTCCAGCTCTAAAAGGCTTTTGGATTTTTTTAAACCTCTTAACAGTTCATTAGATAGAACTGTGAGCAATCTCAGGCTCCAGCACTGCCACAGGCAAGGGCAAAACTAAGGCATGTCTGAGAGACAAAACAACTAGTCATATTAAAAAGGTTAATTCCCTAAAGCATATATCTTCCCAAAGAAAAGGGTTGTAGGGCCCAGTTCAAGTGGGGGCCATCCCTCAGGAAATTCAGGTCCACAGGCTAAAAAACAGAAGCAATTAAAGCCCACCTACTACCTCACCTCTGTCTCAACCATGCCCCTGGCAGGGAGAGTGTCTTGAAATTAAAGGACACTTAACACTGGTAGGAAACCATGGCAGACAAGTACCACATGCTGAGCAGGATAAGAAAAGCACAGTCCAGAGGCTTCATAGGAACGTTTCTCACCCTCAGGGAAAACTGATGCTGGCTACTCTCTCTTCCTGAAATGTAGGGCTGTCTGGCATGGGAAAATATGACTGGGGGTGATAACATTTGAGGAGACCCACTTAAAAAAAAAAACACTATATAGGCAGGGTAAGAAAGAGAAAAAGGACAACTGAAAAATTCTGACTAGTTAAACAGAACCTATGCTAGAAGTCTAAAATAAGTTGAGCTGAATGTCAAAGAACAGATAGAGAACAAAGCCATCCAGAAAGAAAACCCTAGGTAAAAGAGTGAAAACAAGCTCCAGAATAAACTAATTAAGGAAATCAAATACCTAGATGCCAGCAGAAAATAATGAATTATTTATACCAGGAAAACTGAAGATACAGCCCAGTCAAAGCAAAAATTAACATTTCAAATGAGATATTGAAGTTGAAGCACTAATTCAGGATGTTCAGAGATGCAAAATCTCATCAAAAATCAAATCAATGATTTGAGGAAGAATATAAAGAAAACGCTGGGAGAACATAACGAAGAACTCAAAAATTTGAAAAAAAAATTGCAGAACCTATAGGAATGAAAAGCACAATAGAAAAGATTTAAAAAACAATGGAAACCTACAATAGATTTGAAGAGGAAGAAGAAAGGATTAGTGAACTAGAGGACTAGACATCTGCAATCTGACACACAAAAGAAAATATAGGGGAAAGATGTGAGCAAGGTCTCAGGGAATTGAATGACAATATGAAGAGCACAAATATACATGTTGTGGGTGTCCCAGAAGAAGAAGAGAAGGTAAAAGGAGCAGAAAGACTAATGGAGGAAGTAATCACTGAAAATTTCCCATCTCTTATGAAAGACTGAAACTGCAGATCCAGAAGTGCAGTGCACCCCATACAGAATAGATCCAAATAGACATAATTCAAGATACTTACTAATCAGATTGCCCAATGTCAAAGACAAAGAGAGAATTTTGAAAGCATCATGAGAAAAACAATCCATTACATACAAGGGAGAAGACTGTGTGTGGAATTCTCAGCAGAAACCAGAGGCAAGAAGTCAGTGCTATGATAAGTTTAAGACTGTGAAAAAGAAAATGGTCAACTAAGAATTCTAAACCCAGCAAAACTGTCCTTCAAAAATGTCAGGGAGATTAAAATATTTTCAAACAAACAGTCACTGAGAGAATTAGTGACTAAGAGATCAGCTCTACAAGAAATTCTAAAGGGAACATTACAGGCAGATAGGAAAAGACAGGAGAGAGAGGTCTGGAGGAGAGTGTAGAAATGAAGACTATCAGTACAGGTAGAAAAAGAAAAAATATTAGATATGACATATAAAATCCAAAGGAAAAAATGGTAGAAGAAAGTACTGCCTTTATAGTAACAACATTAAATATTAATGGATGAAACTTCCCAATCAAAAGACATAGACTGGTAGAATGGATTAAAAGCAGGACATATCTACATGCTGTCTACAGGAGATTCACTTCAACCCAAGGACAAAAATAAGTTTAAAGTGAACGGTTGGGAAAAGATATTTCATGCAAACAACAACCAGAAAAGACCATGGGTAGCTATACTAATACCTGATAAATTAAACTTCAAATGTAAAACAATCAAATGAGAAAAGAAGGACACTATGTATTAATAAAATAAATGATTCAATAGAAAGGCATAACAACCATACATATTTTTGCACCAAGCCAGAGTTCTCCAAAATACATGAGACAAACACTGACAACACTGAAGAGAGAAGTAGACACATCTACCATAATAGTTGGAGACTTCAATTCCCCACTCTCATCAATAGGTAGAACCTCTAGACAGAGGATCAATAAGGAAACAGAGATTTTGAATAATACGATAAATGAACTAGACTTAGCATACATTTACAGAATGTTACACCCCACAAGAGCAGGGTACACATTTTTTCTCAAGCGATCATGGATCATTCTCAAGTATAAACCATATCTGGGTCACAAAGCAAGTCTCAATAAATTTAAGAAGATTGAAATCATACAAAACACTTTCTTGGATCATAATGTAATGAAGTTGAAAATCAATAACAAGCAGAGGGTGAGAAAATTCACAAATATATGAGGGCGAAACAACACACTCTTAAACAACCAGTAGGTCAAGGAAGAAATTACAAGAGAAATCAGTAAATATCTCAAGGCAAATGAAAACAAAAGCACAACATATCAAAATTTATGTGATGCAGGAAAGGCAGTACTGAGAGGGATTTTATTTCCTTAAATGTCTATATTGAAAAAGAAGAAAGAGGAAAAATCAAGAAATCAACTGTTCACTTGGGAGAACTAGAGAAAGAACAGCAGACTAACCCCAAATCAAGCAAAAGGAGATAAATAACACAGATTACAGCAGAAATAAATGAAACTGAGAATAAGAAAACTAACAAAACCAGAAGCTGATTCTTTGGGAAAATCAATGAAATCCATGGACCCTTAGCTAGGCTGACAAAAAGAAAAAAAGAGAGGATGGAAATAAATAAAATCAGAAATGGAAGAGGAAACATAACCACTGATCCCACAAAAATAGAGGCAAAGAGAGAATACTATGAGCAACTACATGTTAATAAACTAGACAACATAGATGAAATGAACAACTTTTTAGAAAGCATGAACAACCAACATTGACTCAAGAAGAAACAGACAATCTCAACAAACCAATCAAAGTGAAGAGATTGAATCAGTCATCAAGACGCTCCCAAAAGAGAGAAATCCAGGACCAGATGGCTTCACATGTGAATTCTATCAAGCATTCAAGAAAGAATTTAACCAATCCTGCTCACTCTTCCAAAAAAATTGAAAAGGAGGGAAAACTGCCTAACTCATTCTATGAAGCCCACATCATCCTAATACCGAAACCAGACAAAGACACTACAAGAAAAGAAAATTACAGACCAATCTCTTTAGTGAATATAGATGTAAAAATCCTCAACAAAATACTTGCAAAGCAAATCCAGCAGCACTTTAAAAGAATTATAAACTACGACCAAGTGGGATTTATTCCATGTATGCAAAGGATGGTTCAACATAAGAAAAGTGTACACCATATCAACAAGTCAAAACAGAAAATTTTGTATACAAAATTTCTACAATATAATTTTGATTGATGCAGAAAAGGTATTGACAAAATTCAAGATCCCTTCTTGATGAAAACACTTCAAAGGATAGGAATAGAAGGGAACTTCTTCAACATGATAAAGTGAATATATGAAAAACACACAGCTAACATCATCCTCAACGGAGAAAGACTAAAAACTTTCCCCCTAAGATCAGGAGCAAGACAAGGATGTCCACTATCACCACTGTTATTCAACATTGTGTTGGAAGTTCTAGCCAGAGCCATTAGACAAGAAAAAGAAATAAAAGGCATCCAAATTGTAAAGGAAGAACTAAAACTAAACTCACTGTTTGCAGATGAGATGATACTATGTGTCAAAATTCCTGAGAAATCTACAGCAAAGCTACTAGAGCTAACAAATGAGTACAGCAAAGTGGCAGGGTACAAGGTCAACACAGTAGTGTTTCTGTACAATACTGATTAACTATCTGAGGAGGAAATCAAGAAAAAAATCCATTTACAATTATCAACCAAAAGAATAAAGTATTTAGGAATAAATTTAACTAAAGATACAAAAGACCTATACACAGAAATTGCTAAAAAAAATCATGGAAGACCTAAATAAATGGAAGGGCACACCATGTTCATGGATTGGAAGACTAATTATAGTTAACATGTCAATTCTACCCAAATAGATTCATAGATTCAACGCAATAACAATTAAAATCTCAACAACTTACCTTGCAGAAATAGAGAAACCAATAACCACATTTATTTGGAAGGACAGTCCATGCAAAATGTTCTCAAAGAACAGACCTGGTTCTAAGGGCAACCTTTTACTTCTCCAAACATTCAGAGAGGTAAGTACAACCAATGAGTTCTTTATTGATATTTTCCTTTTTAGGTGACACTAAAGCTCAATTTACAGGTAAATTATTTGTAAACATTCATTTATACTGTCACATGCTTTTATGAATAATGGCCAGAAAACGCAGTACTTAGAAAAAGAGTCACTCAAGCTGCTGTGGACACAGGTCTGAGACAGATCCTGAGTCTGTCCTTCACATTCACAGGTGTCCTTCCAAATATCTTGAGATAGCTAAAAAATATCTTGAGAAAGAAAAATGAAGTCAGAGGTCTCACACTACCTGACTTTAAAGCATATTGTGAAGCTACAGTAGTCAAAACAGCATAGTACTGGCATAAAGATAGATATACTGACCAATGGAATGGAATAGATGTTCAGATATAGACCCTCTCATCTATGATAATTGAGCTTTGCTAAGGCAGTCAAGCCAACCCATCTGGGACAGAGCAGACTCTTCAATAAATGGTGTTTGGAGAACTGGATATCCATATGCAAAAGAATGAAAAAAGATCCATATTTTACATCCTATACAAAAATTAACTCAAAATGAATCAAAGACCTAAGTATTAGAGCAAAGCCCATAAAACTTAGAAGAAACTGGAGGGAAATATCTTATAAAGCATGTAATAAGAGGCGGTTTCCTAGATCTTACACCCAAAGCACAAGCATTGAAAAAAAGAAATAGATAAAGGGGGTCTCCTCAAAATTAAACAGTTTTGTGCACCAAAAAACTTTGTCTGGAAAGTAAAAAGAAGCAACAGAATGAACTGGTTTCACTGCATTTGGCTGAAGCTGCTAATTTTAATCCTCTGGGAGCTGAAAGTTTGCAGCATCTGTAACTTCTTGGGTAGAACAATATATATTTAAATATTTCTGCACAAACATGCATGAAATTACTAATAATGACAGACTCTGGGGATATCTGAGCCTAGAGACCACTTGACATAAGCAATCACATCCTACAGCGCTGATTGTTCCTAAGTTTCCAACCTGACTCAGGGGCCAGCAGATCTCTCTCCAACATGAGTGCTGGGTTTCTAAGAAAAAAGGCTGAAAGGAGCTGAATTCAGGGAGCTGCTTCTCCAGGGTAATTTTACTTTATTGCAAAGCATGTTATTTGCAATCCCTAAATTTTTGCTTTATCATAGTTTGTTCTTTTCAGAGTTATAAATCAGGTTAGTTTTGATAAGTGACTTCCATAACGTAAAACATCTTGTCACTAAGAACACAAGAATGAAGCAGGTGTAACAGAGACCTAGGAGAGATGACCTCGGTGATAAGCTGTTCTTTTGAAGCCTGGACATTTTAGAAGTTCTGACGAAGGACACTCGTGTCTGAGCTGGGATCCTTGAGGCCCACATCCCAGGGTGGTGTGAGCCCACAGAGCAAAATAATCTGGACCATGATCTGAGATTTATTTTGGATGTCACTCGGCGATTTTTAGTCAATAACCGGGGAAAACATATCCCTTGTGGAACAGTGGGTGAGTGTGCCAGGCGGTAGGGCACGATGGGTCCGTGGCTGCCAAGTCCACGCAAAGTGTTCTCAAAGAACAGACCTGGTTCTAAGGGGAACCTGTTACTTCTCCAAACATTCAGAGAGGTAAGTACAACCAGTGAGTTCTTTATTAATATTTTCCTTTTTAGGTGACACTAGAGCTCAATTTACAGGTAAATTATTTGTAAACATTCATTTATACTGTCACATGCTTTTATGAATAATGACCAGAAAACACAGTACTTAGAAAAGAAGTCACTCAAGCTGCTGTGGACACAGGTCTGAGACAGACCCTGAGTCTGTCCTTCACATTCAGAACGCCAGACCAGAAAGGCTGTGACAGGCACTTGCAGAGATGGCCACGGACGCCACAGTCCAGACAGCACCGCTCACCTTACTGTACTGTTGCACGTACTTCTCCACTTGCATATGCCGTTTTACACCACTGTTAGCCTAATGCATAAGATAGTTATGTTTCCCACGTACTATGGTATTCAAAAATACTTTTCTACATTATTAATTCCTCTTACAAAACACTTTAATGTACAACTGATGTTTATAATTGCATATCTTAATTCATTTAATAGTTCCCTTTAAATAGACATTTGAGTTGTCTCTTTTTTCACTACTGTAAAACAAATTATGAAACGCAATCTGAATGCATAATTTTTGCTCATTATTTCATATCTAAAAATAGATTCCTGGAGTAAGGAATGGAGTAAAGGACATGATCTCTCATATATTAAGCCCTCATTATATACAAGGAAATGTATTTGGGGAATATTCTAAACCACATCACCTATATAACAGAGCTCTCATGCATCCTTTCTAATTTGCCAATTAAAGATATTTCACATTTTAAATTGTACTTTTTAATTTTTTTTTTTTTTTTACATGGGCAGGCACTGGGAATCGAACCCGGGTCCTCTGGCGTGGCAGGTAAGCATTCTTGCCTGTTGAGCCACTGTGGCCCGTACTTTTTAATATTTCAAGAAATAAAAGATTCTCCAATACATTTTACCACTAAGTTACAAACTTTGCCATAAGTAAAACAATGTTCTTCAAGCCACCTATGCCTTTTATTATGATCCTACATTTTATATGGAAGATTTAAGCTTAGCAGCACAAAGGGCCACATGAACTTCACATGGTGACTCAGTGAAAACAAAAGAGAAAAATATTCCACTCTAAAAAGTATGTTCTGCCCAATAAATTATGGTGGTTTTGTTCCCTCAAATCCAAGTATCTGCTTTCAGAACATACTTAGAGAATATTTCACAATCTTCCTCAAAATGAGTATTGATTTGCGAAATACCAGTGAAATCTAAGTATAACTAAAATTCCACAATAATGAATTCAGGAGTTTCAAATAAGTGGGAGGTTTAAACATTGCCTCCCACTGTCTTATTCTCTGTAAGATATCATGCCTTCAGTTTTTGAAGAAGAAATTATCATATTCTTACAGAAGTCTTTGGTGTGGTCAGATCTCACAAACTTGTCAGGGGCATCTTACTGCAGCATCAAACAGTCACTCCTTTCTGCGATTCTACAAGCATTGCATTTTCCCTAATTTCACGCTGAAATCACTTGATGTCTATTTATCTGGAAATAAGGTAAAATTAACAAGGATAACTAATGCTGCAGCTAAGCCTTATCAGCTGGTGTGATGAGAAGGAAACAGAAGGCAGAAGGAGCTGATCATTGAAATCTCTGTTCCTTTTTATTCCTGTTTTACCATGGCAGAAATCAGCACAGCGGCGATGGGAAAAGGGTCCATCTATGTACAATTGCAGATGTGCCTGACACTGAAACTGTCATTAAAAATGCTCTGTGTGTGTGCACGTGCACATATGCTTGTTCAGAAGAGGGCTGTGTATTCAATATGAGGCAGATAATATGATCCCATTTTAAGGCTGGGGTTTATCCACTTGGGAGTGTCCATCACTCTAGCAGGAACAAGTAAGCATGACAGCTACATCCTGTGCCTGATCACAATGTATCCACCACTATTATAAAACCTGTGCTTTTTGCAGAGAAATCGTTTGTCCAAATGACAAACTGGATTCACAAAACAATGAACAACGTGACAGAATTCATCCTGCTCGGCCTGACACAGAACCCAGACGTGCAGAAACTACTCTTTGTCGTGTTCACACTCATCTACTCTCTCACCCTGGCAGGCAACCTGCTGATTGTAGTGACTGTCACCAACAGCCCGGCCCTGGGATGCCCCATGTATTTCTTTCTGTGTTTCTTATCCTTCACAGATATCTGCTCCTCATCCACCATGGCCCCCAAAATGATATTTAACTTACTCGCTGAGAAGAAAACCATCTCCTTCACTGGGTGCATGACTCAGGTCTTTGCAGAGCATTTCTTTGTGGGAGCTGAGATCATCCTGCTCATGATGATGGCCTATGACCGCTACGTGGCCATCTGCAGGCCCCTGCACTACACGACCATGATGAGCCGGCAGATGTGTGGTCTCCTGGTGGCCGTGTCCTGGGCTGGGGGATTTCTTCATGGTCTGATTCAAATCCTTTTTATGCTGCAGTTGCCCTTCTGTGGTCCCAATGTCATTGACCACTTCATGTGTGATCTCTACCCTCTGCTGAAGCTCTCCTGCACTGACACACACATCTTTGGACTCTTTGTTGTAGCCAACAGTGGGTTCCTGTGTTTGCTCAGCTTTTCTATCCTTATCACCTCCTACGTCTTTATTCTTTGCTCCATCAGAGCTCACAGCTCTGAAGGACAGTGGAAGGCTCTCTCTACCTGCGCCTCCCATGTCACTGTGGTCGTCTTACTCTTTGTGCCCTGCATATTTGAGTACATTCGGCCCATGATCACCTTCCCCATTGATAAAGCAGTGACCGTATTTTATACGCTAATAACACCCATGTTAAACCCTTTAATCTACACCCTCAGAAATGCAGAGGTGAAAAGTGCCATGAGGAAGCTCTGGAGCCAAAAGATGATCTTGGGTAAAAATTAATGTAAATAAACTAAGCAATAAGCTAACTATTTTTAAAAATATTTAAACAAAAGGGATGATGGATAACTATTTTGTTCAAAAGTCATGATTTTAATGCCAACTGCAAAAGCCATGGTGGATTTATTGTGAGCGATAGGGATCAATCAGAAATGAATGGGTGTGGAGATGAGAGAAAGTCCCAAGGAAGGACTTATCCCAAAATTAATGCTATATGTTGCAGGACTTGAGGAAGCCCCATTTACTTTGTGATCGGGGAGGGCTTTTCCATGAATTAATGATTTTGTCTGGCTAAAACCAAGAAAAGTTATAAAATTATTCCATTTATAGCCATAGAGCAAACTTGCACATGATATTCTCAGATAGAAGATATATGTGGAGATGTTTTCTTTCAAAAACAGTCGACCCAGTGCTTCACCTCCAAAATAAATCTTATTAGATGGATTTGTGCCTTAACTATAGGACCAGAAGTAGCTTGTAAAAAAACAAAAGCAGCTGGTGCAAAGGAGAGAGTTTATCATCTCTCAGTCATCAAGAAAGAGAGCCTGTGCTTTCAAATTTTAATAAAAACACTAGCCATTTGCAGAGCAATGAAATGGGGAGTCCTCTGAGATGCAGACTCTTAAATTGCAACCCTAAGAGAAAGACCTCAGATGAAAGAGGGTCCAGATCAAGGCCAGGATGGAAGTCTGCCAAGCTTCCCAACCACTGCTATTTCTTAAGACCTGAATTAGCATATAGTGTTCCGTAGCCATGCTAAATCTTATGTTAAATATATCACAAGCAGATTAATATTCAAGTTTAGTAAACAGATCATTCCAAATGAGACACCAGTCTTCTCAATGATGGCTAGTCCCATTGCTGGTCACCATGCAGCCTTGAGCTGCTCCCATCATGTCTTCAGCTCTCTTCAATTTAACCAAGACCAGGTGCCCAGCTCGCAGAAGTGATGTGTACCTCACTCGGGGTGAAGTCCTAGGGAGCCCGTGTGCTAGTTTCCGGCTGTGTCTTACCCTGTTTCACCAGACATGGAAGACTGCATTCAAATGGACAGACAACACCGAGGAAGAACCTGGATTACTGAGTTTCTACAACGAGGACAACTGCCCCACAGGGTCACGCAACACTGAGTGGACAGTACCTGATCAGGAAATAAAATTGTATGTGATAAACCAGTGATATTTCAGGGTTCGTCTGTTACTACAACAAAATGCATCTTAATCTGATCAGTGCATTGATTAAATTCATCTTTAAACAAAGGCCTTTAAGTATTAATAAGAGAACAGATTAGCATAGCTTTTCCATTATCTTGATTTCTTAAATAAGGTAGAATGGATAAATGGCAATTCTTACAAAACAAAATTCAATGAAAGCTTTTCTTTGCTTTTCGTGTAACACACTACACCAAATGAAATATTTTCACCATAAATGTAGATATCACTTTTTTCCCTTTATCTCATAATAAAAGGAGTGCTGAAAGAAGAGTATACAGTCATGGATTAGGGGCAGCTGCAACAATTATGAACTCCAATATTAACTTAGTCAGTGCTTCTTGAACAAATTTTCTGGCTTCACTCAACAGTTTCCTCTTCTATATATTCTTCTCAGCACATGCTTCAATTTTGTGGAAATTTCCTGTAATCATTATCCCACAAATTCTCCCCTCATCTCAGAAGACTATTCCTCCTATTGTCAGGAAAAATAGGGGCCATTCCTGAATCAATCTCCAGCCTCAAGACCCCATCAATAAATGTACAGGCAGACCTTTTTCCCTCTAGCCCTTCCTACCCAGTGAGTCTAACATATGCAGGGTGGCTGCGTAAACATATGTGTGACACACAGCTCTATCCTGTCTGCTCAGAACTTTACTTCTAACCCCTATCACCAGAGTACTCCAAAAATGTTTATTGGTTGTGCTAAACCCAAATGAGGGGGTTGGCCCCAGAAATAAAAGAAGGGATTATAAAAACCATCTCCCTTCTCATCTGCATGATATGGCAGAGTTTAGAATTTAGAGTTTAGAGTTAGAGCTAGAGCCAGAGCCACAGCTACAGCCAGAGCCAGAGCCAGAGCTAGAATAGAGCTAGAGTAGAGCTAGAACTAGAGACACTAGAGCCAGAGCCAGAGTAGAGCTAAAGTTAGAGTTGGAGCTACAATTAGTGTCAGAGGGAGAGTTAAAGTAGAACCAGAATTAGAGAGAGTTACAGAGTTGCAGTTGCTAAGAGCTATTCTGTACCATTGCCAGCAAATTCTCACTAGGGTTAGTATCATTTGTCACTGCTGACATCTTATTACAGACAGAGAACTAAAACCAAGAAATCAGGTTGACAAAAGCCATGCCCTATGTAAGTAAATAAGAGATCCACTGGATCCCCAAGGGAATCTTGCTCAAAGATGTTTCCTGCGTTGCATTTTTCTACAGAAGTGAAGAAACCCACACCACACTTCATCATCTCCTTCAGTGCAGGAACAACCTGAAATCAAATCACCAGGTGGATTACACCAACCCAGCGATTACTGACAAGGAAACAAGTCCACGTTGGAGGTCAAGGGAGAGGAAACGGAAGGTCCCCTCCCCTCGGAGTCCCTCTTCACCCTCTAGGTGTCCTCTACACGGGGCCCAGCTGGGTGTGATTGCTCACTGACTTCTACATATAAACATATGCTGTCACCCTGTGTCTGATGATTCCCATCTGTAGGGCAGCAGAAAAGGCTCTGACCCTCCAAATCTATATGATGTTCTGACTCCTGGGTGCCTGCCCAAGAAGTTATTATATCCAGGCATTTCAAATCACACGCTTTAAAGGTCAGAATTTCTGGAAATCCAGTCTTCTAAGTCCTCTCAGCCAATCATTAATTAAAAGACCACACAATAAAAGGTCACATTTACACATGATATTCAGGCAATGTTTATTTTTTATTCAATAGTTAATAATATTCAAAATAGATTTAAGTAATATGAGAAAAATCTCATGCATTTACACGTGTAGTTACCATTTTTATCTTCCTTCCTTTATGTAGAATCATATTACTATCTAGACTCTTTCCCTCTGCCTAAAGCACTTCCATTAATAATCTTGTTCTGCCAGTCTGCCAATGATGAATTCTTTTAAATTTTGTATGTAAGAAAGCACATGTATTTCTGTTTCCAAATGAATGATCTTCTTGCTATATATTTTTCTTCCTGAATTTTTTTTCATATTATGCTCCATTTTCCCCTTGCTTGCAGCAAATCTGTAATAAAGAACGATAAATTATCATACTCTGTACAACTATATTTCCTGAAACCTTCTATTCTGCAGAAGAGAACAGTGAGGCATAAAGAAGTTGGATAATTTGACCCAGAATTCAAAAAATTACAACCAATAGTATTACGCAGTAAATCTGTCTGTGATGCAAGCATTTCCCTCAATTTAACTCATAAAATATTTTCCATGATTTTCTATACAAAATACACTAGCTTGATGATTTCATATACTATCTCTTTCTTAAGGCTGTTTCACAGGTCTGGCAAGTTAATTGACACAGAGTCATTTATAAGCAGGTAGAAGAGTTTGCAATAGTAAACAGGTTCACGTCTTTGCTATATGGTCCTCTAGGGTGCTAGTCTGGTCCATTCATGTAGAGGATGTCTCTATGCCTATATCTAAATTTTTGTTTAATTTTCCTCCACTCTGCAGCCATCAAGAACTTCCAAAACCAGAGCTGTCTGTTTTGTGCTCAGGTGGGTCACCAGGACAGGAGCCACAGGTAGGAAAGGGAGTGAGGGGATGTTCTCTTCTCTTCAGCCTCTCTCTCCTGCTCAGCTCCCTCAGCGCATCTGCTGGGAGCTGAGTCCTGCCTGCACCTGGTGGTAAAATCAGGGCTCCTAAGTAGCCCGAGCTGGGGAACCAGCGCCCCCTCCCCGCATCACAGCGCCAATGCCTGATGAGGTGCCATAAATCACAATTAGAGTTTAGGGTTAGAATCAGTTCACTCTGGACCTAAATCCAAGTGCTAGTAAAGATCAGCTTTTGAATTTGGCCAAATTTCCTTGTATATAAGTGGATATAATATTGTCTCCCTCAGAGGAATTAGAAGAAACTCAGATGAGGTACCACATTTAGCAGAGAGCCTGATACATAAAAATGTTCATAATTTATTACTTCTCATGATATTCATGTTTCCCTTAAGTCCTACAACCTCCTCAGGGAATCCCAACTTCACTGTCATATTTTTAATGCAGAGATTAAATGTGCTTAAAAGACTTCAAAATTATAATGGCCTATAGAAGTGTATTGAATATGTCAAAACTCGGCTTTACGTCTCTCTTAATTTCTTCATCTGTCCAGAATCCTGACCATCAGGGAGAGAATATCTAGGGAAGCCAGAACCCGGATCTGTTACAACACGAGCCCTCATTTGCGGTACAGAGGACGGCGGCAGATGCAAACGGCGTCCACACCACACCTGGCTGCATTCTAAGCAATGCCCACTCTTATCACCCCACAGCGGTCCTGTGAGATAGACCCCTTCTCTTCCGCCTTCTACAAATATCAGGAATGAGCCACAAGGAAGCTGAGAAACTTTCCCACGTTCACACGGATAGTATACAGAAGAGCCAGTCTCAGAAGGGACATCTTGGTGTACTCCAAAACTCTTGCTCTTAAGCATGATCCACATTTTTTACATTTTACAGCAATTCTCTCGCCTGCAGGTGGCGATCCTCAGGACAACAACAGTGGAATACCACGTTTTCATCAACCAAGAAATTTTCACTTGTTATCTTACTCAACCCTCCCTGTAACTTTAGAAGCAGTATCTGGAACGTTGTGTAGATACTGGCTGGCTCCTGCACCCACACTCCTAAACACTGCATGCCCTATGCCCCAGACTATAGGATCGCGTACAAACCACAGGCACCCGATGCTGCTGACTCACCCAGCGGGCTGTCTGACCCCCTTGGTCACAGACGCCACACTCAGAGAACGGAATGAACTAGTTGGCTTGTTGTTGGGTTGAAGCTCTTGATTCTAATCCCTGGGAGCTGAAAGTTCAGAGCAGCCTAATCTCTGTGCCAAGCAATATACACTGAGACATTTCCCTGTGATTGTACATGAAAAATGCAGATAAGGACAAACTCTAGGGATCCTAGAGGCTCCAAGACAGAAGAGTTACAGATACCGTTTGGTACTATGGTTCCAGCCCAGTTGATACAGGCTCCAAGGAGCCAAAGAAGTTCTCTCCAAGTGAGCGCACGGTATCTAAAAAAGAGGCTGAGAAGAGTTGAATTCAGGGCAGCATTCATTTATTGCCAAGTTCATGGAACCTGCAACCTACAATCCTAACTTATCTGTTTCCACATAGTTTGCTATTTTCAAGGGCTTTAAATCAGATTAGCATTTTGATTGGATGGTTTGTATAGTATATACTTCATGCGATCACCAAGATAGCAAGACCAATAAAACACAGGAGGGAGACTCGGTGAGAAAGATCCTCCAGTGAGTAGATATTACCTCATCCAGTTCTTTCGGAGACTGAGGCTTTGGAAGTACTGGCTAAAGAAATCTGTACCTGTGCTGAGATGCCTGAGGCCCATGTCCACAGGATGGTCTGAGCCAACAAAGCAAAAACAAACTCAGCACTTGAATTCAGATTTATTTAGGAGGTCTCTCAGAGCAATCATTTTCAAGTCCCTAATTAAGGAAAAGAAATACTATACTTGAGGAAAAAGTGGATGAACTGCAAAGCAGTAGTTAAGGATGAGTCAGTGGATGCTAAGTCCATGAAAATTGTTCTCAAAAAATAAGATGACTTGTCATATATTCAGCCTGTTACTTCTCCAAATGTGTTCAGAGAGGTAGGTACAACCAGTACTTCTTTATTGGTATTTTTTTCTCAAGGCGATATAAGGTTCTTCATTTTATAAGTAAGTTGCATTTATACATAACAGGTTGTGTAGCATTGGATGTGGGTTTACTCTGACTGGTACATGAGCCAGTCAGAGTCTATACAACAATCTTGCCTCACAGAGTTATAGGGAGCATCGAGCAAGGTAATGAGTGAACATATCTCGGTCAACGAAAGCAGGAATACGCAGAGGACTCCTGGATTCCCAGGTACGCAGAGAAAAATGCTCTAGAGGATCATCTAACCCACAGGAGACTTTGGTTGAACTGGAAATAAAATTGAATATGTTAAGCCACTCAGATTTCAGGGTTCATTTGTTCACACAGCAAAAAATGCAGCTTAACCTGACTAATTCATTGGCTAACGTCATCTTTTCAAAGACCCATAGATTTTAATAAAAGAATGGATTAGCATAAATTGCAATTTTCCTGATTCTCAAACAGTATAGAATGGATAAAAATCAATCTTACAAAACCAAGTCAAATTAGAGCTACTCTGATTTGGTGTATTTAAATGGAAGTATTTAAATCATAAATCCACTTTTTTTACCCCTTTACCAAAAATGTAAGGTGATGCTTAGGAAAACTATGCCGGCCTGTGCTAGGGGTGCTGGAAAAGTAATGAACTCCAGTATGAATTCCAACTTCAGTGTTTACTGAGCTAATTATCTGGCAGTTCTAGACAGTTCCCTCTTCTACACACTCTTCTTAGCGTAAATTCCAATTTTGTAACAATTTCCTATAATCTTTTTTTTTTTTATGAGAGGGTCTATATCTGAACACTCTATTCAATTCCATTGGTCAATATATCTATCTTTATGCCAGTACCATGCTGTTTTGACCACTGTGGCTTCATAATATGCCTTAAAGTCAGGCAGCATGAGACCTCCAGCTTCGTTTTTTTTCCTCAAGATACTTTTAGCAATTCGGGGCACCCTGCCCTTCCAGATAAATTTGCTTATTGGTTTTTCTATTTCTGAAAAATAAGTTGTTGGGATTTTGATTGGTATTGCATTGAATTGCATTGGTAATGCAATTGAATTGCATTGGTATTGCAATTTAGGTAGGATTGACATCTTAACTATATTTAGTCTTCCAATCCATGAACACGGTATGCCCTTCCATCTATTTAGGTCTTCTGTGATTTCTTTTAACAATTTCTTGTAGTTTTCTTTGTATAGGTCTTTTGTCTCTTTAGTTAAATTTATTCCTAAGTATTTTATTCTTTTGGTTGCGATTGTAAATGGAATTTGTTTCTTGATTTCCCCCTCAGATTGTTCATTACTAGTGTATAGAAACACTACAGATTTTTGAATGTTGATCTTGTAACCTGCCACTTTGCTGTACTCGTTTATTAGCTCTAGTAGTTTTGCTGTGGATTTTTCAGGGTTTTTGACGTATAGTATCATATCATCTGCAAACAGTGATAGTTGTACTTCTTCCTTTCCAATTTTGATGCCTTGTATTTCTTTTTCTTGTCTAATTGCTCTGGCTAGAACTTCCAACACGATGTTGAATAACAGTGGTGATAGTGGACATCCTTGTCTTGTTCCTGATCTTAGGGGGAAAGCTTTCAGTTTTTCCCCATTGAGGACGATATTAGCTGTGGGTTTTTCATATATTCCCTCTATCATTTTAAGGAAATTCCCTTGTATTCCTATCCTTTGAAATGTTTTCAACAGGAAAGGATGTTGAATCTTGTCAAATCCCTTCTCTGCATCAATTGGGATGATCATGTGATTTTTCTGCTTTGATTTGTTGAAATGGTGTATTACATTAATTGATTTTCTTATGTTGAACCATCCTTGCATACTTGGGATGAATCTGACTTGGTCATGATGTGTAATTCTTTTAATGTGCTGCTGGATTCGATTTGCTAGAATTTTGTTGAGGATTTTTGCATCTATTTCATTAGAGAGATTGGTCTGTAGTTTTCTTTTTTTGTAATATCTTTGCCTGGCTTTGGTATGAGGGTGATGTTGGTTTCATAGAATGAATTAGGTAGCTTTCCTTCCACTTCAATTTTTTTGAAGCATTTGAGCAGGGTTGGTACTAATTCTTTCTGGAATGTTTGGTAGAATTCACATGTGAAGCCATCTGGTCCTGGACTTTTCTTTTTGGGAAGCTTTTGAATGACTGATTCAATTTCTTTACTTGTGATTGGTTTGTTGAGGTCATCTATTTCTTCTTGAGTCAAAGTTGGTTGTTCATGCCTTTCTAGGAACTTGTCCATTTCATCTACATTGTTGTATTTATTAGCATAAAGTTGTTCATAGTATCCTGTTATTACCTCCTTTATTTCTGTGGGGTCAGTGGTTATGTCTCCTCTTCCATTTCTGATCTTATTTATTTGCATCCTCTCTCTTCTTCTTTTTGTCAATCTTGCTAAGGGCTCATCAATCTTATTGATTTTCTCATAGAACCAACTTCTGGTCTTATTGATTTTCTCAATTGTTTTCTTGTTCTCAATTTCATTTATTTCTGCTCTAATCTTTGTTATTTCTTTCCTTTTGCTTGTTTTGGGGTTAGTTTGCTGTTCTTTCTCCAGTTCTCCCAAGTGGACAGTTAATTCCTGTATTTTTGCCCTTTCTTCTTTTTTGATATAGGCATTTAGGGCAATAAATTTCCCTCTTAGCACTGCCTTTGCTGCATCCCATAAGTTTTGATATGTTGTGTTTTCATTTTCATTTGCCTCAAGATATTTACTGATTTCTCTTGTAATTTCTTCCTTGACCCACTGGTTGTTTAAGAGTGTGTTGTTGAGCCTCCACATATTTGTGAATTTTCTGGTGCTTTGCCTATTATTGATTTCCAACTTCATTCCCTTACGATCTGAGAAAGTGTTGTGTATGATTTCAATCTTTTTAAATTTGTTGAGACTTGCTTTGTGACCCAGCATATGGTCTATCTTTGAGAATGATCCATGAGCACTTGAGAAAAAGGTGTATCCTGCTGTTGTGAGGTGTAATGTCCTATAAATGGTCAACAAAAATCATGCCCACTGTAGATGAATAAGTGTTTCACTGGATCTCCAAAGACTTTTGTTGTGGACAAAGGTGAGTCCTTCCCCAGTGCAGGCAGAGACATGTCAGGGGCACCAAGACTTCAAGTAAAGAAAGAGTTGATTGGCAAAGACCAGCCTTGTTGGAGCCAGGGCCAGGCCCTCTGATCTGTCTCCCTGAGCTCCAAAGGTGGAAAGGTAGGTGGTGTCTGTCAGGGTGGAAAGGTGGAAAGGTGGGTGGTGTCAGGGTGGAAAGGTGGGTAGTGTCAGGGTGGAAAGGTAGGTGGTGTCAGGGTGGAAAGGTAGGTGGTGTCAGGTGCCGCAGGTTAGGGGCTGGATAAAGGAGTGGTTGCCCTGCACACGCATAGCCCCAATCATGCCAAACACGCTTCTACAAGCATCAGCTCTTCAGAAAACAGCATCTAAATCCCTCCCAGAGATGGAGGATTTACTCTTATTATGAGCTAAAGGTGACAGTAGACTAAGATTTCACCTAGCTGGGCTGTTGCACCTCTGGCCCTGGGGCACAGCCTTCAGCCCCGCGGCTTCCAAAACAGGACGTGATACCAGAGGTCAGGCTCAAGTCACTTCACTGGGCTTCCCAGCAGGGCACAGAGCTCTGCGGGGGCCGATGCAAGTCGGGACCCGGGAGGGACAGACAGTTGCAGGTCTTATACATAGCAGATGCGGAGATGCTTGGTGAAGGCATCGTGGACCAATCATAGGCAAGTTAGAATGATGACCATAATTGGGGCTAGCTGCAGACGTTTGTTACTGATCTATCGACCTTTACTGCGCATGCCAAGGGACTTTCCTGCTGGCGCAGGTGACTGCCTCACTCAGGTCAGTGGCTAGCGGCTGGCCGTGGCTCGCTCTGGTGGCCTGTCACAGCTTATATTTTCTTGGGTAGCCATAGCAGGGACGTGTGTGCAGGTGGTCTTGGCGGTCCTGCAGGTAAGGCCACGACTTCAGGTGAGGTGGAATCAGCCGGGACATGTGCATACCTTCTAAAGTGCACACGGAGGGGTGAGGTAGGTGGCACTAATAAAGGGCAATGAGGCCAACCTGTCTCCACAATTTGGAGAAGAACACAGGGCCCAGGAAGCTGTTACCCAAGTCCAGGGCTCCTTTCCAGGTTCCAATGGGAATGTGGGCAAGCTTTTCATTTGGGTGGAGATTATTTTTCAATGGCCTTGCCCCGGTCATTGATTAGTAGCAGCAGTTGGTTAGGTTACATCTGCCACCACCGCCGCCTTCTCAGCTAACAGGTCATCCAAGGCGAGGTGACTCTGGTGAACCACGGTAAGCACCTGAGTGCTGTGTTTGGCCGGCAAATTGACTGCAATGGTTTCACTGGTCATGATCTCGAGCACAGCCTGTAAGTGGGTCAGCACAGGTTCATGTTGGTGACTGGACCGCTTGGGTTTTTGGGCCACGTGTTCTCCATGAGACAGAACCGGAGCCTGTGGGCAGTGTCGGTTTCCAAGGGCTGGGCCAACCGGTTCTGGCTCGGGAACCCTTTTGACTCTGGAGTGGTGATGCCGGGAGCTGTGTCCGATTTCCCTGATGGCAGAGTCTGCAGTGAGCAGGAGTTGGTGGTTCTGACCACTGGGACCGCAGCAGCTGTTTGTCCCACTTTCTGATGACGCCCCAATCGCCAGGCTGGAGAGAGTGGACTGGACCCACAAGGCTAAAGGGATTTTCCTGTAGGGAGGCAGAATGGATTACACAGTCCACGGGAAAGAGACTGTATCTGTTTAGGTAGAAGCTTAGTGCCTTTCTGTACTCACGTCCTCCCCTCAGGTGATTACAGAAAGGCTGAGTTCTGCCAAACACTCGCTCAGAAGGGGGGAGCTTGAGTTTGCCCTGGGGGGAGAGGCCAACTGCAGCCAGGGCCAGGGGCAGCGCTTTGGCCTCTTAAGACCTGAAGCTGATGGGCTTTTCGTTAGGAGGGTTTTGAGAGTCCGTTGCTCTGGTGCCAGGAGGGGCGACCTCTTTCTCCTCCTTTAGACTGGCAGCTGTTTCCCCAGCAGCTGGCAGTCCGCTGCTGGCCTCCCTGTTTCCTTTTCTAGAGCCCTGGACAGCCATTGCCAGGGCCTCCCAACCCTTTTGTTTTTCAGTAGCCTATTCTGGAAGCTTTTCTGAACTTCCTCTAAGAGGGCAGATAGCGCAATTCTACCCCAGCAGGCATTTTAGTTAATTTCCGACAGATGTCGGGGGCGGGGTGGGTTAAGAGCAGGCTGCCAGCTGACTATGGCTTGTTTTCATATCCTGTTGCCTGCCCCACAGGGCCGGGTGGTTTTCTCGGCTAAGAAAAAACAGGCTCTTACCCTTGGCTACCCAAGTTTGCTTCGCATGTGACAGGGTACAGGGCCCTGTGGTTAGGGCCTGGCAGGTGCTGAGCTTACGGGTGCTAAAAGGACATTGAGAGAGGTGGCAGCTCCCAGGTGCCCACACTCTCATTTCTTGCTCAGACGTTTTCCCCAGTGGATCTTTCAGTGGGTGGGACAGGCGCCTATCCCTACCCTCAGCATCTCCTTGAGTACAGGCACAACCTGAACCCAAAGTGCCAAGTGAATCACACAACCCAGGTAGTCCTTGGCAAGTGCTCTGGTCTGCGCGCTGCCGGAATGCAATATACCAGAAACAGACCGGCTTTTAAAAAGGGGAATTTATTACGTTCCATGTTTACAATTCTAAGTTTGTGAGACTGTCCCAATTAAAGCAAGTCTATAAAAATGTCCAAATTAAGGCACCAATAAGAAGTTACCATCACTCAAGAAAAAGTGACGATATTCATGGCCTTTCTCTCTCAACCATTCGCACATGGCAAACATGGTGACATCTGCTAGCTTTCTCTCCAAGCTTCTTGTTTCATGAAGCTCCCCAGAGACATTCTCCGTCTTCATCTCCAAAGGTCGCTGGCTGGTGGACTCTGTGCTTTTCATGCCTCTCATCATTCTCAAGCTTTTTCCAAGGTGATTCCTCTCTTATAGGATTCCAGTGAACTAATCAAGATACATGGAATGGGTGGAGTCATGTCTCCATCTAATCAAGTTTAATATCCACAATTGGATGAGTCACATCTCCATGGAGATAACCTAATCAAGTTTCCAACCTATAGTACAGAATAGGGATTAAAAGAAATGGCTGCCTTTACAAAATGGATCAGTATTAAAAATACTATAATTTTTTATAAAATATATAAAATTTATATTAAAAATTATAATTTTTTAATTATAAAAAATATAAAAATTTTTTATAAAATAATATAATCCAAAAAATATATTCCAAGCATTTCCTTTGTAAAATAGGTCAGCTTGATGTTTTCCTATGTTATCTTTTCCTCTCTCCCAATAACATTATTTTATTCAAGGATATTTAACCAGCCCTAGGAAGATAACTGATAGCCATGGAGTCATACTATTTGTAAATTGAAGAATTGGGATCATATCGAATTTCACATCTCTCAGCTGTAATTCATCTAGCCTGATGGCACAGCCCTTTCATGTAGGATGTTCTTGTTGATAAGTCTGATCTTGTACTTAGACTTCCCTTCCACCCAGTAGCAACCAAGAAATTCCAAATCTAAACATGCCGAGGTCCTGCTTAGGCGGGTGCCAGGATAAGTGCCAAAGACAGAAGGAAGTTAGGAGATGTCATGGTAACTCCATCCTCTTTCTGTCCAGCTGCTGACGGGGCTCTGAGGAGTACAGCATGCCTTCTCCTGCTGATAGGACCAAGGCTCCCACCCAGTCCAGACCTGGTCTGAGACAGCACTTCCTCTCTCTCCCATCCTGCGGGTACATACTTCATGGCAGCCATTCTGATGAGCTACAACAACGTTGTGATTAGAGCTCAGGATTAAGTCAGACCACTCTAGACTTAAATCTGAGGTCACTACTAATTATTCGTTTCTGACAATAGCCAAATTTGCTTTCGTATAAAATGGAAATACTAATAGCTCATCATGGGGATTGTAGGAGACTCAGTGAGATACCACACTTATAGAAGTGCTCTTTATGTGCTAGTTCTCATGATACTCACATTTCCTTTGACCTCTACAACCTTTTCTGGGAATCTCAACTTCACTGTTAGATATTTCAGTGGAGAGATCAAACGCTCCTAGAATGATTTCAGAATTATAATTAATTGTGAATCATTATCAAATATTCTGAAACTTGAACTTCCCCCCCCCCCCAATTTCAGCATTTGCCCAAAATCCTACAATCCACAAGAGAAATAAAGATAAGCTGCACACATGAGTTGAGAATATTCCTGCCAGGACCTGGGTACCTGGAGCTCTATTTTGCTGTACAGAAGGTGACAGAGGCAACAGAGTTCTTCTCCACCAGACGCCCTTTTAAGGATGAATGACCTCACACAACCCCAAACCAGTCTTCTGACCTCGGGTCCTTCCCACCCCCTTGGAACAGATAAATGAGGCCTGAGGAGGCTGAGGAGCTTGCCTCAGTCACAGACAGTGAACAGCAGAAGGAGCCCTGGAGGTGTGGTGTATTGTGCTCCCAGCACTTCCTCTTATGCAGGTCAGGACTCAAGCCTTAGAGCGGGTTCTCTAGGCCACGCGCCCGCGTGTGTCCCTCAGGACATCAAAGGCAGGAGAGCAGTTCTTAGTGGCCTGGGGTTTGGCCCTGCTCCATCCTCCCTGTGACTCTGTGGACAGACAGTAGTATCATCTCTGTGCTGGGATAAGCTCCTGCACCCATCTCCCATGACTACATTAGTCGCGTTCTCTACAAATAAGATTCCTTCTCATGGAATCAACTTGCTTCTCCTTCCCCAAATACATCAGAGAGGGAAGTACAACCAGTGACTTCTTAATTAGTATTTTTCTTTCACGGTGACACTGGGGTTCAATTTACAGGTAAGTTATGTTTATACGCATATCTGCTAGCACTGATGTTTATGCACAATGACTGGCATACTAAATTATTCAGAATAGCATTCACTCAAGGTATTATGGACACAGATATGAGATAAGAAAATAAAACTTCTTTTATTATTTCACTGATTATAAAAGCAAACTAATCTCTATAGAAAAATGGGATAAAAATTGATAAAAGATTAGAACAAAAATTGTCTTTAATCCCATAAATGATTATTAGTCTATAGTGTGTGTTCTTTGGGTCCTTTTCCATGTATATATGTATTTTTAGACAACTGAGATCATAACATATAGCCATATTATATCTTGCATTTTCTACTTAGTATTATATTGACAGCAACTTTCCATGTCATTAAACTTCTTACAAATCATTTTAATGTCCACCTGTATTTCATAACCATACATCATAATTCATTTAAATGCATTTAATGTCCACCTGATATTTCATAATCATACATCATAATTCATTTAAACGTAGTCCCTTAAGTAGACACTTGGGTTGTCTTTCCTTTTACACTGTTATTTTTAAAAATTGCAAAATACAAACTGTATTCATAGTTTTGGTCATATTTTTTACTAGAGTAAAGAGTACTGAACATTTTATACACATAAGCACCAGATAATATACCTCTCATAAGTCTTTGCTAATTTGCCAATTAAACTTTTTCACCATTATCAAATTGCATTTGTTTGATGACTTATGAAATACAGGATCTTTTAGATGCCTCATTTTTTCCTGAAAATCACCTTTTCATTAATTTTGCCCTTTTTATGTAGCTGTGAATAAAACCCATTTCTTTATTTTGTAAAACTTTTTCTACAATAATGGTTGTCTGTCATACATGCTGTGATTCATTGTGTTCCATGACCTCCTGTAACTGAATGACATCATTTTGCCGTTTTCTGTCACTTTTTTTTCCTTAACATGTTCTTCTCCACTGAGAGATCAGATACCTATTTACTTCTTTGGCTTTTTTTTTTCATTTCTGAACAGACTTATGGTTTAATTTAACATTTTAATACACATGATTCTCTTTTTTTTTTGCATGGGCAGGTACTGGGAATCAAACCCAGGTCTCTGGCATGGCAGGCAGAAGTCTGCCTGCTGAGCCACCATGGCCCACCCACGTGATTCTCTTTTAACTTAACTTTTTCAAGGATTGACATAAATGGAAGACTTACCTTTGTTTTGAAAAATACCTATCAGTTCCTGAAAATCTTATTTTCTCCCTGAACCATTCATAATAATATTATTATTTGATGAAACATTGTTTTACACCCTTTGGTTAAACATCCTTTGGTTGTTTAACTTCTTTAGTACTTTATTCTCTTACTTAAAACATTTTAAATATTCCCATATTAATATTTTGTAATGTCCAGCAGATTGACTATTATATTGCTTTTGTAAATTCACTTCTTAGTTTTTCAGTTGTTGGTCATTTTATAATGTTTTGTGATGCAGATTTTAATTCGCTTGAAGCTGTCAATTATGTCCTCAGTTTTATTCCTGTCTATTTCTTTTTTTAAGCTAGATACATATATATATTATTTAAATCTAATGTACATATTTTTGTTACCTTAACCCATTATTTTCATTACTTTGATCTCTGTATATAATTTTTTCAAATGTAACTTTATTGAGATATATTCATATACCATACAACCCATCCAAAGTATACAATCAGCGTTCACAGTATCATTGCATGGCTGTGCATTCAGCACCACGATCAATCTTAGAATATTTGCATTACTCCAGGAAAAGAAAAAAAGACAAATAGAAAACCCCAAACATCACATAACCCTTATATTCCTTTATGGATCCCTAGTATTGCTTTCCACCCAACTTAACGACTTACAATAAAGGTAAGTTAACTAAAACAGTGCAGTATTGTCAGAGATAGAGTTATACATCAGTGGGGCAGAATAAAACCTCCAGAAGTAGATCCCTACAAATGCAGGCGACTGAGTTTGTTTTGTTTTGTTCTGCTATATAGCTATACAATCATTATGAGAGATCAAGGCTACTGGACTACAACCCAACAATTTCCAGTATTTCCTTCTGGGTATTCTAATGCACTAGAAAGTAAAAAGAAACATCTATATAACGAGTCAGTGGTCATAATCCTCTAAGTCTGAATTTCTCGGTTACACCTCCTCCCTCTCACTCAATCACGCTCTCAATCTTCAGGGACACCTGGGTGATGACCATTTTAACTTCCTCATGCTGGAAAGGGGTGTTGACCTTACGTGGTAGGGAATGAAACTGGCTGATGTTCTTGGAGGAACTGGTACCTCTGGGATTCAGGGCTTAGCTGGCATAGAAACAGGGCACCTCTGTTGCTCTCAAGCTTTTTCCAAAGTGCCACCTCTTTTAAAGGATTCCAGTAAACTAATGAAGATCTACCTGGAATGGGTGGAGTCACTTCTCCATCTAATCCAAGGTTAATACCCACAATTGCACGTGTCACATCTCCGTGGAGATGTTCTAATCAAGATATTCCAACTACTTTATTGAATAGGGATTAAAAAAAACCTCTGTTCTTACAAGATTGGATCAGGATTAAAACATGGCTTTTCTAGGGTACATAAGGCCTTTCAAACCTGCGACAGAGACACAAGATCCATGAGAGCCCACGCAGCCAGAGACTTTTGGAGATGAAGAAGGAAAATGCCCCCAGAGGAGTGTCTTGAAACAAGAGACCTGGAGAGAAAGCAGACGTCGCCGTGTTTGCCACGTGCCTTTCCAGCTGAGCAAAACCCTGAACTCCATTGGCTTTTCTTGAAACATTTGTCTAGCTTAGAAAAGAAAAAATTGAGGAGGAACGAAAAAGCTCTGAACAACTGAGAGTTGTGGTGCCCCATCTTGAAAATAGTCCATATGTTTGTTTGTTTGGTGAGATTTTCCAGCAGAAATGATGGCAAGAGGATATTGTTTCCATAAACATTTTTGCTACATTCATTGTGGGGAAATGAAGATTAATCCCATGAAGAACCTCTGGGAATTCACGTAGAACACACTTCTCAGAGTTGTCCCACCTAAGGTGAAAGAGGAGGCTGTTTATACACCAAGTCCTGTCAACTGTTGGTCCAGTGGAGCTCAGCAGGGGTTCATCTCCCAGAACTTCTGGCCTCAGTGAGTGCCACAGAGTGGCCTGGGTGGCTTTAGACAAAGCTTTCATGCAAAAAGATACAGACTCCAGCAGCTGGAAGTCAGCATGTGCACCTAAAACAGGAGCCCAAGAGACATGTGCAGGGCACTGACAGCGACGGCTATGTAGACGTTCTTTTTTCCTACAAAGGAGGAGCATTGTGCAATCACACACTTCCAGGCCTAGAAATCCATGGGCTCTAAGTGCAGCTGTGGCATCCATGCTTCCAGGCATCTGTCCCAGGTGTCCGTACTGCCCTCTTCTACCCATCCTTCCTGTCACCCTCTCCAGTTGTCCCCCTTCTTTTTATAGCTCCCACCACCACCACCCCTCCCGCCCAGAACCTGACATGCCCCTCCCTCACGGGAAAGGGGGCACACTCTCAGGGTCACTCCCTTTACCCCCAGCCTCCTACCCACAATCTTACCTGTAAGATCATCGCTCGTTTCTTCCTCAGCCTCCCCCCACTGGAGCAGGTGTCAGTGTCCCTGTTTAATTTGGTACCTCTTCTTATGATTAGAAACCTTACTTCACCATTTTCGCTTTAATTTTGTTATCAATCTTCATCTTTAAAAACCAACACAGCCCTGAGTTCCAAGACCAGAAAAGGGAAACACACCTTCAGCTCTATTCTCAGTTGCTCCTCACTTTTCTGCCAGCCTCACTCAGTTTGTTCCTCTCAAACTCCCAGTTACATATATTTTTCCCTTTCCAACATTGTCCATTCGCTGCCTGGGTTTCCTAAGTTACCACCTCAGTAAACGCTATGGATATTCATAAATGACCCACATAGTCGTAGGTGAGCCAATGCCCACTCAGCTGCCTCTTCTGCAGACAGAATTTCAACTGGACGAATTGATAAAACGCTGTACTGCCTAAGGAAATGCATGATTCAGTGGGCCCTTAAAGATTCTTTTTCCTGTTCAAGAAGTTATTTTCGTGGCACATTTCCTGGGTTGGGAGCAAGTACCCATCCCCACTACTCATCATCTACTTAGACAAAGGCCCAGGCTGGGCTCAGAACACCACGGGAAAGACTGCCATTGCGGAGACACCAACACAAGAGTAAAATTGCTGACCGCTGAGAGTAGAGCTGAAGGCGTCGCTTCCCTTTTCAGTCGTGAACTGAAGCATGCATTGGTTTGGTTTAAAGGGGAAGAATGGTCACGAATAAGGTGATGCTCTGCTTGGCTGCAGCACACTCTTCACGCCTCAGAGGATGAAGGAGCGCAGGCAGCAGTGGCACCCGACCTGGTGCTTCAGTCATGCGTCCTTGCCTAGGTGTGATTTCCTCAGTGGCAGTGGTGTAAAAGCATGGCACCAAGCTCAGAGACCCCCAGTTCTCTCAGGGGGTACAGAGAAAGGCTCTGCTCCCCCACATACATCATGAGACTCTGCCATCCAGCACTCGCCCTGAAGGACGTGGGTGTGTCTCTGCTTAACTCACACTGCCTTGCGAGCTGGGAACCCAGCCATCCAGGTCCCCTCGGTCATGTCTAAAGAAAATGTCACCATCTCTCAGGGGTGCAGGCGCCTGGCTTTAATGACTGACCTTTCCATCCTCTGAGCAACTGTCCCACTCAGGCCTTTGAAATCTCTTCTCTCACGTGTGCCTAAACCAGCCATACCTCCTGGCCAGGTCCACTGATGCCATGGTGAGTGCAGGGACCTACGATGAAGCTTCCGACCTGCCCAAGTTCCATTCTACACCATAGCCTGAGACAGGCCTTAGCCAAGCTCAGCTGCATCCCTAGAGCCGGCTTCCACTGATGCCTGTGGATGCCAAGAAGGGGTAAGTGACAGACCTTGTATGATACTTTGACAAAGATTCCAGCAGGATAAGTTACTGGATAAGTTACAAATCTGCTGGGTACTTGAGAGGTCTTTGCATTACTAAATGCTACCCCTTGTGAGAGCCTACTTAAACACCTCTGTAGAGCCCATGAAGAAAAAAATTGCAAAGAAGAGCCAGTGAACAAACAGAAGCAGAGCCCAATACCAGCAAGAGGAAGATTTGTCTGGGGAATACTGCTTCTGAGCTTGGAGGGTTTCTATGGAAACAGAGTCAGAAAAAGGGCTCGAGTCAGAAATAAAAGGAGTTCTCTCCACACAGCTCATAGATTTTTTTTGGAGCAAAACTTTGAAGGAATTAATATGAGAAAAGAATGCCAAATATACAATTGATAGTTCCAATACCAGGTTTCCCTGATGTGAAGAACTTTGTGTTGCAATGGTTTTAATTTAGATTGAATATAGTTCTCAGAGATGTGAAATGCATTTACGTACATAAAATATTCGTGTATATATATATATATATATTTGTACTTTCATAGAAAGCCAAGAAAGTGAGTAGAAGTAAGTCCTACAGACACAAAATTTCCTAACTAAAGTAGCTCATTTTCTGAGTAAATTCAGACTAATAATGAGAACCAAAATAAGCCAAAATGTCCCAGATTGGGAGAGCTTTTTGAGAGACAATTCCAATGTCCTACTTTTTTATATTTTAATTTAGAATTTTTCCTCGAAATGCTTTTATTTCAAGCCCATGGGGTCTATTCATGAATGCTGTATATGTGCTGAGGGGCTGAAAGCAATAACTGGGCTGTTAATTAAAATTGAGGAATCCACAATCAAGTAGATCCAGGTCATTGATAAATAAATCTTTCTTTCCAAATTTGAAGGAAATTAACTTAATTTAGCCAACTTATTTTCACTGAAATAGTTTTTGTAGATAAAGTCTGTGACACAACAATGTGAAAATATCAGTAGGAAGCCTATTTTCAGTCCAGATTCGTGAAGAAAGACTTTATAATGCTCTGGTTTCCATTCATATCTCACCAAGTAGACTGATTCTGTAGATTTCCATTTGTTATACAAGGTTTTAATTTTCTTTCCTTTTTTTATGACTTCCTTGTTGCAAAAGTGAAGTTGAATTTGTGAATTAATGCCATTCAAATAGTCACCATCTGGAAGAGTATTATATAGAGGAAAAGAGCTCAGGGACTGAGCCTTCCTGAGAACTAAAGACATTTTCCTCACCTTTCTTGAAGCTAAGAGGCCTGTCATGCTGACTATTGTGTCCAGAAATTTGTAAGGGATAATATATTATAATGTTTTTTTGGCAGGGTTGGGGATGGAGAAAGTATAAGATATCTTATGTCTCTGTAACAACAACATGCATTCACTCCTGAAAATTCATTTACAGATCATTCAAAAATAATACATTCTTGTATGCAGAATATGTTTCCATCAATTAGCAAGGAAAGTGTCAAATTCACCCTTAGCTGATTAAAGTTATGCTAAAAGGAACAGTGTTATATACCTTACGTGATCCTAATGTTTGGCCAATGGGATGCTTCATTTCCTTCCATTTGTAGAAAGTGAGTAGCAAAACCTATCTAATCCAGACATTATTCTATAATGTGAGGAAGACCAATTTGCACATAAAATTCATCAAAGAGATGTGAACTCTTCAGAAGACTTTGTGGCACTCATGTGGCCGCACCCGGAGAAGAACTGCTGGAAAGAGTGGGCATGAAAGGGGACACCTGTCAAGCAAACACAACACCCAGGGCTGTTGAGTGGACGAAGCCTGGTGAGCTGTTATTTAGTTTCTTGGCATTTTTATGGGAAAAATATCCATCAGCAGCTCTGTCTCCGGGTATACAGAGTATTCATTTGATAAAAAGGAATAATAGAACATAGAACACAGCTGACATCAGGGAAGGTTTGGTACTTTCTTGTCTTATACACAGTTGACTTTTGAAGGAGTATTTTTGTTCATATACCTATAAATATCCATGCCAATATTAACTATAAAATCAAAATAATTAGTGTTGATTAAATTTGTGCCCAAAAAAGTGAAACACTGCAATCTGGAGACTTTTAGAGAAAGTTTGGAAGTCAACCATAAATCAACATTCATAATATTGTCTTGCTTTTCCCATGGTGTCTTAATGTCTTATCACTATTCAACTAACATGAACCAGGAGAATTTTACCTCCTTCCATTCTTCTTTATGACTACATGTAAAACAGCAGAGATGAGAGGAAAGTGTGATTCCAGCAATCCCAGAGACCAGGATTGAAGAGCTGATGGGCTGTTTTGACGCTGAATTAAAAATATCATCACTGAGGAATATTGTGAGCTTTTCGATGGACCACAGGCCCACAACCCAAGCTAAATAAATGGGAGGATAAGCAATGCAACAGAATTCATCCCGTTAGGCATGACCCAGAATCCAGACCTGCTTGAACTTACCTGCTGCGTTTTTAATCACCTTGTTGACCACTTTGGCAGGTGAACTGCTCGTTTCCGTTGTCACCTCATCAGCCCAGCCTTGAGCTTTCCCGGGTACGGTTTTCGGTCCTATTCGTCCATTATAGATGGATTATAATCTTCTTCCCTGGCCCCAAAAATGATCTTTGGCTTGAACTCTGAGGAAAACGCCACTTCCTTCGATGGTGGCATGACCCAGCTCCTCACTGAGCATTTCTTTGCTGGAACTGAGATTGTCTAGTTAACTGTGATGGCCTAAGACCACGGGATGGCCGTCCACAAGCCTTTTCCCGACATGACCATCATGAACTGGCCCTTAGGTAGTTGCCTGGATTTGGGATTTCTTCATGGAAGGATCCAGATTTTGTTCATGACCCAGTCACCATTCTGTGACCCTTGTCCCTGACCTTTTTATGTGGTCTGCATCTCCTGGGGTTGGCCTGCATGGCCCCCATGTGCCTGGGCCTCTGATTGGTGCCAATAGTGGGTCACCATGTTCACTTGCTCTTGGGCATTCGTTGTTTCCTACATTCCTGTCCTGCATATCCTGAGGACCCAGAGCTCCAAAAGGCATTGAAAAGCCCCCTCCTCCTGTGCTTCCACTTTCACTCTCGTCATCTTACTCGCTGTGCCGTCTTCCTGCCTGTATCTAAGACCATGGCTTCCTTCCCCACAGAGGAAGCCGTGTCTGTGGCTTGCACTCTAACAATTAGCCTCAGTTGAACCTTTTAATCTAAACCCTCAAAAATGAAAAATGGAATGAAGATGCTCTGGGATCAAATAGTGAGAACCAGTGATCAATAAACCTTGTTATTGGAGTATTTAGGCAGATAATTCTAGTAATATTTTATAGAAATGTATTACATTTCTCAATTGATCAAAATCGTGACAGTCTCCATCCTGACTGGGTCAGTTTTTTAGGAGCTCACACATGGTGGCCAGGACTGGCATCCAAATGCAGAATTGGCACAGAGCTTAAAGCCCAGGCCACTTCCGAGGGCCCATGAAATGTTTTCATTTATTTTTAAATAAAACATAATTTTTAATGTTTAGATGGAGGTATCAAGCCCATGAGGACAAACGACCTAAGGCTCACCGAAGTCATGATGCAGCCTGAGTGTGGATATAAAACAGATCCACAAAACCATTTTGGACAGTTTTTATGCCCAATACTACAGCTGGAATGGGGTTTTATTTTAAAAGAGGAAACAGCTTTATATGAAATAAGTTTAGGATAACAGGAAAAGAAACTTCAAAAACTACTTTCATCAAAATATACTTTTTCTCTTTTACCTGCCTAAGTTTGAGAAACTTTTCATGTTTTCCTACCATAGCAGTAAAACAATTTTACATGTCATAATCCCATCAAGAGAGCATTTGCATGCAAACGTATTTTTTTAAAAATTTTTATATCTCCACCATTCCTGTACTATCCAATTGTCTGCAAAATTATTGGAAGGAAAATTGACTGGAACAAAATATTACAACTGATAAAGTCTGTAGAGTTAAGGAAGAAAATATCTGTAGATTAAAGTCTGATTTTAGACACTAAGAAAAGAAGACTGAAAATAAAATAGTAGTTATAGGGAATTACCAGTGATAAAAGAGCAAGTTTGTGTCACAAAACTGGACCACAATGATCAACTCTGGATTATAGAAAATAATTCATATGAGGAACATAATGAAATGCCAAGGGATTCGGAAACCGTGAGAGGCTGTGAAGTCAGAGGTGAAGAGCTTCTGGTCAACCCGCCTGAATTGTCGTCTTGTCTCCGGCATTAGTTACTTTGAAAGTTACTTCATCTCTCACTTCCCCTGTTCCTTCACCTGTAAAAGGGAAATAAGAGTTGTTACTTCCTTAATTGCCAGAATTTCCCAAGGGAACAGAGGAGAAGAAGGGCACCGTGCAGGATTAAGAAAGGACAGACACAAGAAGTTAAGTGGGTTCAGGGGACTCAAGCTCATCAGGAGCAAGAGTGATGAATAACTGGCATCCGCATATTTATCGTGCTCTTACACGGGAACTGCTTTAGGAAGCATAACAAAGCAAGATTATTCTTAATACCTGTCATGCCTGCAAAGCTACGAAGTTTGGTTCAAAGCTCCTGTCCCAGGAACCGTTTATTACTTATCAGAGCATTTTCTATGCAGCCCTCTCTGGGCTCCAGAGTCAGTGCCCTTAAGAGCAGAGCGGGCACTGCCCAACCTGCCTGAACTGCAGAGGCAGAGCTCTCCCACAGTAAGGCTGGATTAGCTGAGGTGTACACAGGTCAGACCTCATTCCACAAGAGACAAGAGGCCGTGCCTCCAAGGTTACTCTGACGTGGCCTTGCCAGCAGTCAGAGACCTGCTTCTGGGCCCCAACATCTCCCCTTTTTATTTCTTATGAAGAGTCCAAGTTTTCTCCTGATGGCCCCTTGCGACTGTGCCTGTCTTGGGTTGTTCCTCCCTTAAGGAATCCTACCCGTCATTGGCTAACCAGCCATCTTCCGGGGCCAAGCAGGGCGATACAAGGTGAAGGAGAGGCAATACTGCCCCCCCAGAGGGTTCGATTTGTCTCCTTGACAGCCTATGCCTCCTGGCCTTTAAGTTAAACCACTGCAGATTTCAATGCATTTAGTCTGTCAGCAAATTTAATATCTAAATCCCTTTTTGTTTTTGTAATGCTAGCATGACAGAGGTTAAGGTAGCAGTTCTTAATATGGATTCATGTTTCTTTCTTTGAACACAATCCAGACTATGCATGAAAGACAAAAAAGAAAAATTAATATCACTATTAAGCCAATAACAAATGCTTCTGAGGTTTTTAACCACATTAATGGATTTAGATACTGCAGCCCTTGAGCAATCCCATTCATAACATCAGTATTTTGTAGTAATTTTGGAATATTCTTTTGCATATCTACTACTCTTGCTTGAAGTTTGTGCTGGTTTGACAGGATATATGTCCCCTAGAAAAGCCATGTTTTAATCTAAATCCCATTTCATAAAGGCAGAATCATCCCTATTCAATACTGTATATTTGAAACTGTAATCAGATCATCTCCCTGGAGATGTGATTTAATCAAGAGTGGTTGTTAAGCTGGATTAGGTGACACCATGTCTCCATCCATTTGAGTGGGTCTTGATTAGTTTCTGGAGTCCTATAAAAGAGGAAACATTTTGGAGAAGGGAAATTTGAAGAGAGCAGAGGATGCTGCAGCACCACGAAGCAGAGAGTCCATGAGCCAGTGGCCTTCGGAGATGAAGAAGGAACATGCCTCCCAGGGAGCTTCATGAGACCAGAAGCCAGGAGAAGAAGCTAGCAGATGATGCTGTGTTCGCCATGTGCCCTTCCAGCCGAGAGAGAGAAACCGTGACTGTGTTTGCCATGTGCCTTCTCACTTGAGAGAGAAACCCTGAATTTCATCAGCCTTCTTGAACCAAGGTCTCTTTCCCTGGATGCCTTTGATTGGACATTTCTATAGACTTGTTTAATTGGGACATTTTCTCAGCCTTAGAACTGTAGACTAGCAACTCATTAAATTCCCCTTTTTAAAAGCCATTCTGTTTCTGGTATATTGCCTTCCGGCAGCTAGCAAACTAGAACAAAGTTCATTAATATTTATAGTTAAATTATCTTGATGCCCTAAAAAATGTCTTTAAATTTTTTCCCATTTATGTTCACTTTCATTATATAAGTATGGAGAAACACAGAAAGATGTGATATTCCAATCACACAACAAGTGCCGTTGCATTTTAAGTGACTGAATTTCATCTCCTAACACAATTACAGTCTGTTCTAAGTCATCTGTATGCAGATTAATTTCTTTATCTATATTAACCTGTTAAGTCCATACTTTACTTGCATTTTCTTGCATTTTTGCACATAATGTGCAGTCTGAATTTCTTCTGTTGAAGCCACTCCAGCTGCTGCAGCTGTAGTAGCAAGGGCATGGTTCCCAAGATTAACATGATTAAAGTGCCAATAAGTCTTCTGGTGCATTTAAGCACATATTGTAAACTCTTGAGTAAAATGTGTATGTCACGTAAAGATTCCCAAGGTTGAGTTTGGTTCACAGGAAGCCATACTCCAAGGTGCCTTCTTAAAAGAAGAAAAGTCTGATTTTGGGAAATAGAAGAATTAAGACAGGTAAATAATTGGCAATCAGAACATTGTATTTCTGATGAGGATGAATAAAAAGCAATTGCTCCTGTATTAGTTAGGGTTCTCTAGAGAAACAGAATCAACAGAGAACGCTTGCAAATATAAAATTTATAAAAGTGTCTCACGTGACCGTAGGAACGCAGAGTCCAAAATCCACAGGGCAGGCTGCGAAGCCGATGACTCCAATGGATGGCCTGGATGAACTCCACAGGAGAGGCTCACCAGCCAAAGCAGGAATGCAACCTGTCTCCTCTGAGTCCTCCTTAAAAGGCTTCCCATGATTGGATTTAGCATCACTAATCGCAGAAGACACTCCCCTTTGGCTGATTGCAAATGGAATCAGCTGTGGATGTAGCTGATGTGATCATGACCTAATCCTATGAAATGTCCTCATTGCAACAGACAGGCCAGCGCTTGCCCAATCAGATGAACAGGTACCACAACTTGGCCAAGTTGACACCTGTCCCTAACCATGACAGTTCCTGCTAAAATAACATAAGGATTAATCACACAAGCTTGAATATCACCAGTTTGATGAACTTTAAATTTAAGAGAATAGATTGAATTTCTTAAAGAGTAATTTCCTTTCCAAATATGAAAAGGAGTTAAACTCATGGCCAGTTTCCAAGTTGCTGTTTGTTGAGGACCTGAGTTAACAAAAGGAGATGGGGCTACCATTCCCATCCCATGCCACAAGATTTTATTTGTAGCATTGGTATAAATCTCAGTAATATAATTATTCAGAGTATACTAAGGTAAATTAACCAAGCATTTTGAGTCAGAACTACAACTCTGAATTGCGTACCCCTTAAGGGACCAATCCATTACAATTCCATAAGAACCATTCATGAGTACTGACTTTTATTTGGCATGGCATTGTTCCCAGTGGATATTCTCTGACTCAGACGTCCATGTGTATGAATTTTTACATAAAGGCAGCTCTTTAGGAACAGGCTCAGAAATTGATTTTTCTTTATATGCAAAACTTAGTCCAGAAAGCAAATGCAATTTAGCTAGAGAATTATTTTTCTTAGGAGTATAACTTAGCCATCTCTGAAGTTCTAATTTTAAACAAGGCGTATCATCATGGCTTGAGAGACACAAAGGAAAGCCTTGAAATGCCATGATAGAAATATTGAATTTTCCTCCTGTCTCTTTTTGGAAGTAAGGGAGATGAGAATCAGCTGGTCCAGGAAGATAAGTTGAATCATTAATATAAAGAGCAACAGCACTGTCCTGCCAGGTAACAGGTCTCAGTAATGGAGGATTAGGTACATATGCCCAATAAGTATAATTTTCAGCTTCAGTTATAGGTATATTTAATATAGTTGCAAAGATAACAAGCAACATCAGTTTATTTAAGTGCTTAATAAAGTGTAAGACAAAGTGACTTGTGGATAGTTCAACTACAGTCATCAAAGTAAGGAACAAATTAAGTGTATTTCTTTCCTTGCCTGACTCCTTTAGAGTATCCTTAACTTCCTGTGCTTTTCTATTTCCCCCCATGAAGGTGGCTTAGCTTGTTGGGTGCGGGGTATTACCACACGTTGTTGGTTCTGTGGTTTCCTGCGCATATCTTGGCTTGAATCTTCTAGAAAGAATCCAGAACAAGGCTGTCCATCACCTCTGGAAACACAAGCATATCCTTTTCCCCACACTTTTACCCATCCAGGTTTCCATTCATTTGTGTCTAAATCTTTCCACCAAATATGTTGTTCTAAAGATTGTTTGTGTAATAGCTTTGATCAATATTTTTTGTGGCTGTTTTAGAGCCTTCTCCTCTAATACTGAGAACATTTAATGTTAGCATAGCTTGGCTACATTGATTTCTAGGAATAGGAGAGAATATCTCCGCATTTCCCCCTTTTTGTTTTTGAAATTGCATGTTGAACATTTGATGAGCTCTTTCTATAATAGCTTGATCTTGTGGGTTATATGGAATCCCGGTCACATGCTTTATGTTCCATAATTGAAAAAAATGACTGAACCTTTTTAGACATATAAACTGGTCCACTATCTGTTTTTATTTGTGAAGGAATTTCTATATGTCCAAAACATTCCAGAAAATGAGCAATAACATGTTTAGCTGTTTCTCCACTTAAAGGAAAAGCTATAATATAGCCAGAATAAGTATCAATAGAGACAGGAACATAAGCCAATTTTCCAAATGAGGGGACGTGTAACATCAGTTTGCCAGATTTCATTTGGTTGCAAACCCCATGGATTTACTCCAGCTGTGAATGGTATAGAATGTAAAGGACCACAAGCGGGACAACGTTGAATAATTTGTTGTGCCTGAGCACGAGTTAAATGATATTTTTGTTGTAAACCTTTAGAATTACAATGTGTAAGATTATGCCATTTAGAAGCTTCCACAGTTCCAATTAATAATTTATCAATTTTATCATTAGCTTCTACCAATGCACCTGGCAATTGTGTATGAGATCGAATATGAACAATGTAGATTTTATGAGTATGTTCTCGGATAGCATTTTGTAGTTGTTTAAATAATTGACCTAATTCAGAGCTGTCAGCGTTTAGATTATTAACTGTTTCAATATTATGAGTGACAGTAACAGAATATTGTGAATCTGCTATAATATTAAGTGAATTTGGTTTATCTTTTATAATTGAATAATTGCTGCTAATTCTGCTTTTTGTACTGAAGTACACTTAGTGTCCCATACTTTTGTGTTTGGTCCATAATATTCAGTTTTCCCTAATTTATTGGCATCTGTAAAATAAGTATCAGCATCAGTTAAAGGTGTGTCACTGATTATTTTAGGCAAAATCCAAGTAGTAAGCTTTAAAAGTTGAAATAATTTCGTTTTAGGATAATGGTTATCAATTTCATTTATATAATCTGCAAGGCCTATTTGCCAATTTAAATTAGTTTGATATGAACTTTCAGTTTGTTGTTTGGTAAGTGGAACAATAATTTTTTCTGGATCTAATCCACATAATTATCTTAGCTGTAACCCGCCATTGAATATTAATAGACCCATTTTATCTAGGTAAGCTGTTAATTTTTTCTGTGTGGAATGAGACAAAAATATCCATTCTAGTATAGCTTCATGCTGTGTTAAAATTCTTGTGGGAGAGTGTTCTGAGGGAAAAATTAAAAACCGTACAGGTACTCCAATTTGAATTCTATGCAATTGAGGTGAATGAATATGTTCTTGAAGCCACTCTAATTCCTTTTCGGCCTGAATGGTTAACTTTCTGGGACTATCTAATTGAGGATCTCCTTTCAAAGTATCAAATAAATGATGTAAGGCGCAAGTAGGAGTTCCAAGCATGGGTTGTAACCAATTAACATCTCCTAATAATTTTTGAAAATCATTTAGTGTTTGCAAATGATCTTTTCTTGTCTGAACTTCCTGAGGAGTAACCGTGGTTTTATTTATTATACTGCCCAAATATTTATATGGAACTGTTTTTTTAATTTTTTCTGGTGCTATTTGTAATCCTACTTTATTTGATCTTTATTCTAAGCTTTCGAAAAGAATTTGTAGCTGTTCTTCTTGTTCCATGGTATTAAGATGTCATCCCTATAATGAATGATGTATGCGCCAGGGTATTTGTTTCAAATAGGTTGTAAAACCAATCCAACATATCTCAGGCATATTGTAGGACTACTTAACATGCCTTGAGGAAGAACTTTCCACTGACATCTATGTACTGGCTCTTGTTGATTGTTTGTGGGTACACTAAAAGCAAAGTTTTCTTTATCTTGCTCTGCTAAAGGTATGGTAAAAAAACAATCTTTTAAATCTACCACAATAATAAAGCAATTTTTAGGAATCATAACTGGTGTGGGCAAGCCAGGTTGTAATGATCCCATAGGTTGAATTACAGCATTAACTTTTCTTACATCAGTTAACATTCTCCATTTTCCTAATTTCCTTTTTATAACAAATACTGGAGAATTCCAAGGACTATGAGATTCTTTTATATGTCCTGCTTTAAATTGTTCTTGAAGTGACTGAGTTAGAGCCTCGAATTTTTCTTTAGATAGGGGCGACTGCTCAACCCATACAGGCTCATTTGTTTTCCAAGTTAAAGGTCTGGGTTGGGGTATAACATCAGCAGTGGCCTCAATTACAAATTTGGATAGGCAAGGCGTTTGTTGGAACTTTGTCCTTGAATATTTAAATTTTGTGAGGGGCTCTGAAGTGAATTGTAATCCATATTTTTCATCACGTTTTTTACTGCAGGAGCTAAGAGTGGAATGTTCAATCTGCTCCCCATCGCTCTAAGAAGTCTCTACCGCAGAGATTTATTGCTATGTCCAGAACATAAGGCTGAGTGGTGCCTGTCTGACCCTCTGGCCCTTTACAAGATAAGATGTTAACACTTTGTTGGACAGTGTTAACCGTGCCGACTCCATGCACAGGCTGGCTTAATGCTTGCACGGCCAGCTTAATGGCCAGTATTTTAAAGCGATGACAGTAATGTCTGCTCCTGTATCTACAGGTCCTTTAAAACATTTACCTTCAATCTGTTTAATACATTCAGGTCTTTCTCTAGTCAATAATTCTTACCAATATACTTCTTGTCTTATACTACTGCTCAATTCTTTTATTATTCTCTTTCCTGAATGTCCCGTTTTATAATATGGTAAAATTAATAACTGAGCAATTTGGTCTCCTTCTGCAATTTGACATGGACCTCGCACTGAAATTATAACTTGAATTTCATCTTTATAGTCCTCATTAATGACTTCTGTATGAACAAAGATACCTCTATTACTTAAACTATTTTTTGCTAGCACGAGTCCTACTTTCTATGCAGGAATAGGCCATATATTCCTGTCTTAATTTTTCTAGGATTAGATTCAGGAACTAACATAATAGTTTCAGCAGTAGGTAAATCTACTGCAGCACTTCCGCTGGCTGCAGGGGACAAATCTTGGACAAATCGAAATCGCCGGAAGGGGTTTGTACTGGGAACCACCCAGCACTGTTTTGGCTGGGGCCCCAGCTGGCCCCCATACCCAGTTTCCTGATGGCAAATTTCCTTCAGTATCAAATCGAGACCTACACTGATTGCTCCAGTGATAACCTTTTTGACATTTAGAACATTTTCTGGGAGCATTTCTTCCTGATCTAATTTCTACATTACCGTTGTTAGTTTTGAGACGAGCTCCAAAATTAGTTTTAGGTTTACAATCTTTTTTCATGTATCCAGGTTTTCCACATTTGAAATATTCCAGTTTCTACTCTGTTCATTTTTCCTTTCTTACTTATACAATATAATAAATGTCCTTTTTTTCATTAGAATGTAGGAATAAGGTAGAAATAAAAATAAAAACCTTCTTTCTCTTTTACTCATCCCTGCCAGGAAGCACTACTGTGAATCTGTGAATTTAGTGGTATTCTTCCAATCCTTTTAAAAACTAACATCACCTGACTTTACGTACAAAAACATATATATGCACACACACAAAGAATATAATTTTGCTTTCCTGTGGTTTCTTGTTCTATTAATATTGTCATGCTAGATACATAATTCTACAGCTTACTTTGAACCTCAACATTTGTTTTCAAGCTACACCTCTATTAGTAAGTAGCAAAACAGTTGATTTAACTACTGTAAAATAATCTATCTTATCTGTCATTTTTTATTTAAGCATCTCTTGCTAATAGATATTTGGTTGCTTCCATTTTATAACAATTACAACCACGGTTAATATCCTTGTCTGTGTCTCTCTGTGCACATGCACAAGGGTTTCTCTAGATAGATACCTAAAAGCAACTGAAATGGAATGCTTTTTGAAATTTTTAATAGATAATACCAAGTAACTTTCCATGATGACTATGCTACGTCCAGCAGTGTGTGAGCATGCCTGCCACTGCTCACCTTTGGCCACACTTGATATTGTCAGTTGTTTTAGTCTTTCCCAAGCTACTACATAAAAAAATAGTCTTGTAACTATAACTGGCATTTTTCACTAAAATTGGACATCTTTAAAAGTAGTCACATAAACTTTAAATTCCTGCTTACCCATCTATTGGTTGTTTAGCTTTCTCCTTATCTGTAGGAGTGCTTTATATATCCTGAATGTTTGAGTGATGCATACGTTGCAGCTGTCTTCTCCTGCGGTAACTGCTCCTTCTGCGTTGTTTATGAAGGCATCTTGTCCTTTAAAATTAGTAAGAGCCTGTATTTGTCAACTGTTTTATTCTTTATGTCTCATTTCAGAGTGCTTAGGCCATGAACATATTCTCAAATATTGTCCTCTAGTAATATTTTAAAAGGGGCTTTTGAGTTTAGTATTATAAGAGTCTAAACTCACTGTAAAACCCTCTAATGGCTTCACATTTTCTTAGAGGGCTGAGGCCAAAGTCCCAACAGGCATGTGCGGTTGTCCTCTGAGACAGTTTCTCCCTTCCTTTTCCTATACAAGACACAGGTTTTTTGTGCAAATCATGGGAGCCCACACTCCTAAAGGGTGGCACTAGGGAAGGGATGGTTGGAGTTTGTAAAACAACGAAGAGGACGTCACAGATGTGAGCCTGCATTTCAGAATCCAGAGCACTCGGGTCCCTTGCAGTTTGAAATGGGAAGAGTTGAGAAAAATTAAAAGCAATGTCACTTTGCATTACTGGCCAAAAAATAAACTCTTCTACTAAGGGCAAGGTATTTTTCAAAGCTAGTAGAGATAGAAGAGCAAAACAAGTTATGGAAAGCTCTAGGAAAGGTTGAGCTCAACTTAATATCAACTAGAACATGTTGAGTGTTTATCATGTACCAGAACCTGGACTAAGAACTTTATACAGATTGCCTAACTGAATCCTAATTTAATTCTCACAACACTTTCAGATATGTATTGCCATCGTCCTTACTTTAAAGCCACAAGACATTGGAGGCTTCTAGAGGTCGGGCCACTCGGTCAAGCTCACGCCACTGCTCCATGTGGGAAATAGAGTTAAAGCTCAGAGCTCTTAGCCTCTCTGCTGCTGTGCCGCAGCTCCACCCAACCAAGAGGGAACAGAGCTCAGGTCTGAGGCGCTGGGGCTGCTGGATGTGGCTAAGAATGAAGTTATAACCTTCAGTTGTATTTACCAGACATTCCTACAACCAGATTAATAATCAACAGGCACAAATGATATCAACACGGATTCTTATTTAAAGATCAGGACAAGAGATCAGAAATGACTGATTCTGAGTTCCTGCGTAGGCACTTCAAAGCTCCACAATCTTGATTAATTGATTAACCACATCAGGAACCTCGCTTTCCCCACTGGTCAGATAGAGATACTAATTGTTCATGCCGTAGTGAGGAGTTGTTTGATAATCAAATTGTGCAGTTCATGTGAAAACACTAAAGAAAAGTCTATGGAGGGTGGGCCATGGTGGTTCAGTGGCAGAGTTCGCACCTGCCATGCTGGAGACCTGGCTTTGATTCCCAGTGCCTGCCCATGAAAAAAAAAATAAAAGAAAAGTCTATGGAGATGAAAGGATGGATAAGACGGGGAAAACTATTTACAGTAAAAAAAAAAACAAGGCTTTCCATTTAAAGATATAGTCATTCATTTCCTGCTTTCTCATATGTCATCCCCATGCAATTTCTTATTGTGTAAAGAGCTTTCTCATGGCATTTTTTACCTCTTTGTTTCTCAGAGTGTAAATGAATGAATTCAACATGGGCGTCAGAATACCACGAAATACTGCCATGCTTTTGTCTATCGATAAGGTAGATGACGGCCGCATGTAGATAAATATGCAGGGCAGAAAGAACAAGGCGACGACCGTGAAGTGGGCCCCGCAGGTGGACAGGGCTTTGCGTCTCCCCTCTGCGCTGTGGGACCTCAGGGCGCGCAGGATGGCGACGTAGGAGGCAGCCAGCACGAGGAAGCTCAGCAGGCAGATGGCACCACTGTTGGCCACCACCAGCAGGCCCGTGACGGCCGTGTCGCTGCAGGCGAGCTCCAGCAGAGGGTACAGGTCACAGACGAAGTGATTGATCACGCTGGGCCCACAGAAGGACAGCTGGAGAACCAGGAGAAGCTGGACCAAGGAATGCAGGGAGCCCCCCAGCCAAGCCACCCCCAACAGCAGGGCACAGAGGTGCCTGGTCATGATGGTCTTGTAGCGCAGGGGCCTGCAGATGGCCACGTAGCGGTCATAGGCCATTGCTATGAGCAGGATGATCTCAGTGCCTCCCAATAAATGGGCAACAAAGAACTGAGCCAGGCAGCCTTCAAAGGATAAGGCTCTCCCCTCATGCAGGGAGTCAGCAATGAGTTTGGGGGTCATAGAGGAAGAACAGCAAGTGTCAATAAAGGACAGGTTGGCCAAAAAGAAGCACATGGGGGAGGCCAGGGTGGGGCTGGACGGGACAGTGACCGCAATGAGCAGGATGCCAGAAGCCATGGGCACACAGGAGGTCAGAAAGACAACAAAAAGCTCCCTGCACCTGTGGGCTCTGTGAGAGCCCCAGCATGAAAAATCTCATGATATTGTGTGGTATTTCCATCGATTCCAAGGGCAGTGAGGATGTGAAGATACAGTTTTACCTGGAAAGCCAAGAAAGAAAAGTGATTCTAACAGAACAAGTTTGTGTGTTTGGGGCAGGGAGGCATGTGGCAAGGTTTTTTTTCAGCCATATCCACTTTCCTTTCTGAATGCTTCTTCTCAAGCCCCTGTATTCCAAAACTCCTATCTCATTTTGTTCTATTAACCACATTTTCCTCTTCTCTGGGCTTGGGGAGTTACTTCTGTGAAAGGTTGCTAGTCCCTCCATTGTCTACAGGGTGGCTTGAAAGCAGAATGTTTGGTGAGATCAGTGAAATTTCCATTAAACAATGATCTGCTATGCTGTGCTTGCGGGAAGCTTCTGGCAGTGGGAGGGACAGATCCCCCTTCTTAACCAGCAGTAAACTATGATCTTATTCGCCAAGTATTCTATCTCCCTTTTATTCTCTTGGAAATATTAAGGAAATGTCTGCGCTTAAGTTGATTTTGGTTAAACTTGAAACTGTCATCTCCCCAACCCACCCTTTCCTTAGAAACACAGGCTCTCTTAAAGTAGCCGAATCTCCCAAATTGCTGACGCTCTGATGTTCTGTACAATAAGAAGTAAAGGAGAATCCGTAAGTGTCAGAGAAAGGGGGACACCCGGGTGTGAAAGTGCAGGAGGGAAAATTCCTGTGTGGATCAGGGAGCTGCCTCCTTGTCTTCTCTCTAAGCCTCACTGCAAGAAACAACATCAGCTCCTGCGAGGGACAAGTCTGCAGGGCATTGTGGGCACAAAGTGTGGCCAAGAGAACCACCTGCAGTCACACAGGCAGCACCTGCGGAGCAGTCAGTCTCTGCTATGCTCTCTCCTAACGTCTTCACGTAGCCCAGGTTCTTTCATCTCCGCGTCGTCCGTGGGGTTGGTACTGGTTTGTCCCCATTTCGCACACGTTCTCCTGGCTAAGAGTTTCGGGGCCGGGGGGCTCCCCAGCTCACATGCTTCCCCAGTGCACTGCCCGGCTCTGCCCCTTCCGCAGACCCGTCCTTCTCTGCATCCGGGTGCTGCGTGACCATCGCCAGCGGTTCAAACCTTCAGTTTCCTGGTCTATAGAACAAGGACACGTGTGCCCCAGCCTGAGGCTGCGGGGAGGAGCAAAGGAAAAAGGGTTTGCACAGCCTTGCACGGGACAAACCTTCAGTAAACATCATCTCTGATCGTCACACCATCAACGCGGGCAACAAGCTCTCCCCGTGGCTAAGGAGCCAAGGAGATAAACGCGTGCATCAGACTAAGCCGGTATTGATATGAGAACAGTGTTATTTATAACACTGAAAAATGCCCTAATACTTACCCTTCTGCAGAACCCAGGAGGCTGGAGAAAATGTAACCAGGATGAGTGTTATACAGTGTAACTAGTGAATTTTACACCCAAATAAAAATGCCAAATTGACTCATCTCTGCAATTCAAACTTGTGGGAATAAAAATTAAATTAATTACTTTAAAAATTAACAAAGAAAGGAAGTCTCCTGTTTGAGTTATCCATGAGAAACAAAATTGTCCTGTGGAAATGGATAAGAAATTTAGGAAAACTAGTTTTGTTTGAGTTTTACTTTAATTTTAATCAATTTAAAAAAATAGACTATAGAAAACTTACATTGGCTGGATCTGAGGATCCCGACAGGTCGCCAGGATTTTTTGTTACATCCTAACGTCGTGGTGGGGGACCAGGGAGGGTCTTGAGAGGTGGCCTGAGTCAGCTCCAAGCAGCAACCCCCTCGCTCGGCCAACCCGTGACGATGCCCTGATGTCTCTTCACCCTGAAGAAAAGCACATACCGGGCGGTCGCTACTGATTGTAGGAGCGCGTGTGAGCTCGAGGTTTCCCAGAGCAGGACGAGTCAGAGCCCGAGGAGGGCCGCGCTTTACAAGCACCCGGAGCTGCTGTAACATCCCTTTCCATTTTCTTTGTTGAAGAGTCATGTGATATTTCAAAGTCACCTTTTCCAGCTGCTCCCATTTCAAAGGGGGTTAGCTCGAGACTGCCAAAGGTTAGGAGCAGCTGGTCCACAGTCCCCGGGCAGTTCACGGCAGGGACACACTCAGCCCGTTGTTCCCACGTTGCCAACCTGACCGCCCGCTGGGCTGCCCACCTCCCCTGCGGCAGCCCGGGGACGCGCCGCTGCCAACACGGGGTCCTCTCAGAGGGGCAGCCAGCTTCTCTGCTCTGCTAAGTGCACCATCCCAGGAACGTCTTTCTCCTTTCCCCGAAAGGGCTGTTTGTAAAGTGGAGGTGACAGCGTAGGACCGGCGGTGCCCTCTGCCTCCCAGGAATGGTCCGCCCTCACGGGGACACTTGCTGAAGCAATGCTGGACCAGTGCCCACCGTCGCCACTGCCGGGGACCACGCTGCTGCCACTGTCTAATCAGTCCCTCTGAGCACAGTTTTCACCTCGCAAGGAGACACTTTCTATTCTGCCTCCCAGAAGGGCCAGTGTCCTTCCAGTGTCTAGAGAGAAAGAAGAAAAGGGCGTTGAGACTAATCTTGGAGGGTCAGGACTCTCAGGAACCCACCAACTCCACGACAGCAGTGGGCAGCAGTGACGGAGCCATGCTGTGTGCCCGGCTGGCACCAGGCCCTCACCTGCATCGTCTCCTCCAGGCGTCTCCTGAGCCGGGACGGAGTTACCAGCGCATTTCCATGTGCCACCTGCGTGCACTGCTCACGGGAGCTGGGGCCTGAGCAACCTGGACTGAGGTGACACCCACCATTTCAGTCTTTCACTGAGCGCCCACTCAGCCCTATTTCATAAACATCAGCATTTGACTAATGCACAAAGCATTGCAGCGAATGAGCAGACACGTTCACAGAAGTCTACAAAGGGCAGCAGCCACCTCTGAAACAAAGCAGAGGGAAAACAAAATACATAGGATAATTACAACAAGTGTGTGATACGAAATGATATGAAAGAGAAAACTACTCTCTGAGGAGGGCCATAAAGTGGACTCCAGTGCGACCTGTTTGGGCTGAAGCTGCTGGTGTGATACACCAGGAATGAGCTGACTTTCACAACGGGGATTTATTAGCTCACGATTGACAGCTCTGAGGCTGTGAAACTGCCCACCTCGAGCATCGCAGGATGATGCCTGGACACTGAAGACAGGCTGCCAGCATCCAGGATGCTCCGTCACGTGGGAAGGCATGTGGCTGGTGACTGCTGGGCCTGCGCTCCCAGATTTCACTGCTTTCTCTTTCCAGTCACAGGGGCTTCCTCTCAGAGCTTCTGCGGATCCTCCCTTAGCCTCTCCAGGACTTTTCTCTATGAGCCTCTCTTCATTTCATCTCTTAGTTTCTATATGTTTTTACCCTTTCATAGAGGGCTCCAGTAAAAGGATTAAGACACACAGCTCAACTGAAATAACCTAACCAAAAGGTCCCACCCACAACAGCTCTGCACCCACAGGAATAGATCAAAAGAACGTGCCCTTTGGGGGGACATAACAGCTTCAATCTCAGCTTCTCTGAGACAGTGGCATGCGAACTGAGACCTAAAGGATGAGGAAGATGGAACCACAGGAGATGAGAGAGGGTGAATTCAGTGCAGAAAGAACCACACGTGCACGCATAAAGCACGAGTCCGGTGCACTGTAGGAGCCAAAACCAGACCGCGGTGGTTGAAGCTGTGTGGAAACGCGGGCAGCAGTGTGAGATGGGGTTCAGGAATCTTAACAACAAGAGCTGGGTCCTGCCAGCCTGGACAGAGAGAAGCTGGGATTTTATTTTTTAGCACAGTTGGAAACCTAGTCTTGTTTGCTTTCGAAAGCCAAGAGATCCAGATAAAAGTTGCTGAGGGTCTCTGATTCATCTCCAAATCCATTAGGATGCATCCAGGACTAGCCCATGTACTGGTCACAGGGCTGTTTCCGTGCAGACCCTAGTGGAGTCTCCTCAAGACCCCCTGCCAGGGCCTGGCCACAGTCCCCGGTTCCCCATGGGAACTCTTCCTCAGAGACCCACAGCTCTGGGAGGCGAGGTGCCAGGCCACATAGGAAAGGGTGCCTGATGACCGTTTCTCCCTCGCTCTTGTTGGTCAGTCTTAGCTGTTTGGGCAGTGACCATATTTTCCAGACCTGGGCACTCATCAGTTGAGGTCCAGACTATGTGACAGACCAGCTGACCTGATCTCGTGAGGCGTCTTAATTGGGCTCCTCACCAGCAGGAGATGGACAGACCTAGAAACCTGAGTCTGGTTGACGGTCTCATGTCCATGGGGCCAGCAGGCTTGCAGGACTGCACAGCGTCTGTGGTGGGGTCCGGACAGGCTCTTCTAAGGGGGGTTCTCATCAGGGGGGACCGTCAGGTCAGCCTCAGCCGTCCCCGCTGAGGAAGGCGAGGGTCTCAGCGGCTCGCATCTTCACACTCACCCCTCTTCCTCCGTCTCTCTACTTTCAGGGCATCTGCAGGAGGGTCTGTAGAGAGCGAGCCCACAAAGCGGCAGCATTCCTCACTGAGTTTAACAAGGTCGCTTCCTAGCATGGCAGAGGCCAACTAGCCACACCTAAGCTCTCCTCACATCGCTGGGCAAAGCCATCCTGAAGGCGTCTACATTCCTCCTCCTTAAGGCACAAGTCTCAACAACTCGCTCTGTCACAGGGTGTCCATCGGTGTCAGAGGCCACCTTAGGGCCAACGGCTGTCATTGGGCATAACTTAGCTTCCCAGGGTCTCCAGGACTTGGGGTCCCAGCAGCAGTCCCTTGCAGGGCCTGGGGTCCCTCTTGCATTTCTAATTTGGCCTACCAGGGAGTGGCTGGCTGAAGAAAGGACCAACTCAGAACCAGCCAGCTTATGCAAGTGCCCTACTAGCCTTCTCCGAGAACACTCACCGCTTCCACCAGGCCCTCCCACCGCCCAGCGCCCTTCCACCAGGCCCTCCCGCCGCCCAGCGCCCTTCCACCAGCCCCTCCCGCGGCCCAGCGCTTCCACCAGCCCCTCCCGCGGCCCAGCGCTTCCACCAGGCCCTCCCGCCGCCCAGCGCCCTTCCACCAGCCCCTCCCGCGGCCCAGCGCTTCCACCAGCCCCTCCCGGCGCCCAGTGCCGTGCCCGCAGCAGCCTCAGGCCGTCTCTGGGGACCCATGAGCAGGACCGGAGGGAATCCTGCGGCCCGAGCCCCCAGCCCAGCGGGACCTTCAGGCCTTCTGCTCTTTCGGGTCAGGCCACCCAGCTTGCTGACCCACTTGTCCAGAGCTGAGCTGGAGAGAGCCGAGCTGCTGGGGTCTAGGCGGCCTTCGATGAAACCGGCTGAAAGTGAGCCGCCCTCATCACACACAGCAATAGGACAGCGGGAGGCCAAACATGCCAGCTCCCCACTGTCCGCTTTTCATCCCCGCAGTCCTGGGTGGGGTCACGTGCAGGAAGCAGCACAGACGGGTGGAGGGGATCTTGGGAGCCGGCAGTGTAGGTCGTGCGGTTGTGAACACCGGGCCTGGGGAGGCTGCCGTACACTTCCCCACCAGCCAGCCCTGCCCCGCAAAGCCTTTGTCACTGGCTGGGCCTGAACTGCAGGACCCCTCAGCATCCACACAAGCAATGAGGACAAATGAGCTGCAGGGGTTTGGTCCACCGCGGTGAGCCTCCCAAACACAGCGTGGACCCAAAGACGCAAGCAGGAGGTGACACACCATGCGAGCCAGTTCACTTAGAAGATTTAAACAGGCAGGACAAAGGACGCATGACTGAGGTTCCTGACTTAGGTGGCAAATGTTTACAAGCATAAAGAAATACAGGTTATTTTATCATGAAAGTCACCCCACTGTTGACCTTCGGGGAAGAGAAAGAGCTGTGACTGAGGGGCCTTATGGCCCATGAAGGAGAGTCTCCTCCACTTCTTGACCAGCTTTGTGGTTGTAAAGGTTTCTGCTTCGTAACTCATGAGCCTACACATTCATATTTCATGCCTTTTTGTAGGTGACTTCTATTTTACCATTTTAATGAATATTTATCAGGGAAAAAAGAAGAATTTAGAGTGAGTGAGATTAAAGCACTGTAAATGATTAGAGAGAATGGTAGGAATTGAGACCAGATAAGTCTTCAGGGGACACTTCGTAATAGACGTTATCTCAGAGCGATGGGTCGCTCCTGCAGAGACTTAGAAGAAAGTAACATGATTCGATTTGCATATTTAGGGGACCACCCCAACTCATTTGTGGAAAATGGCATTGGGAAGCCTAGGGTGGAAGAAGGGGCACAGATTCTGGAGTGGAAGCTGCATCAGTAGAGCCGATGAAAAGCAACGCTGTCTTGAGTTGGGTGATGGTGATGGAGGTGGGATATACTTGTCTCACTTTTCATTTCATTTTTAAATAAATGTACAGTAAAGTTGACCTTTTTCATGGATAGCTGTATGAGTTGCAACACATGTACAGATTCATGTACCCCCAACCATAAGCAGGAAACATAACATCTCCATGAGCCCCCAACCCCTCACGCTGTCCCTCTGCAAAGCCATGCCCTCCCGCCTCTGCAAAGCCATGCCCTCCCGCCTCTGCAAAGCCATGCCCTCCCGCCTCTGCAAAGCCATGCCCTCCCGCCTCTGCAAAGCCATGCCCTCACGCTGTCCCTCTGCAAAGCCATGCCCTCCCGCCTCTGCAAAGCCATGCCCTCCCGCCTCTGCAAAGCCACGCCCTCCCGCCTCTGCAAAGCCACGCCCTCCCGCCTCTGCAAAGCCACGCCCTCCCGCCTCTGCAAAGCCACGCCCTCCCGCCTCTGCAAAGCCACGCCCTCCCGCCCCTGCAAAGCCACGCCCTCCCGCCCCTGCAAAGCCACGCCCTCCCGCCCCTGCAAAGCCACGCCCTCCCGCCCCTGCAAAGCCACGCCCTCCCGCCTCTGCAAAGCCACGCCCTCCCGCCTCTGCAAAGCCATGCCCTCCCGCCCTAACCCCAGGAACCGTTTACCCAGGACAACAGTTTTACCTTTTGTAGAGCGCCACATGAATGAAACCCTGTGACAGGTACCCTTAGACTGCCCCGTTTCACACTGCGTAATTCCTTTCAGATCCATCCAAGCTGTGTGCATCATTCCTTCTGATTGCTTTTATTCCTTTCTGCTGCCGAGTAGTATTTAATAGTATGGATCTGCCACACAATATGCCATCCATTCTCCCATAAAAGTACATTTGGGTTGTTCCCAGTTTGGGACAACTATGAAAAGAGCTGCTATAAACATTTTTGGACAAGTTTTTTGTGAATGTAAGCTCTCATTTCTCTAAGATAAATAACTAAGGGTATGATTGCTAGATCATATGGCAAACATTTATTTAACTTTATAAGAAATTACCAGACTTTTGCAGAAGTGCTCTACCATTTTGCATCCACACCAGTAGCATGTGAGAGTTCCAGCAGATCAGCACCTTACCGGGTGTGCTTATAAGTCTTCTCCAGGGCAGGATGTGTGTGTGTGTGTGTGTGTGTGTGTGTGTGTGTGTGTGTGTGTGTAAATAGTAAGATTTATGATAGGAACTGGCTCATGTTACCAAGGGGATTGGCAGGCCATAAGTTGGAAACTGGTGAAGGTTAAGTTGAGTGCCCCAGACGAAGCTGGCTGGAGGAAGTAGAGGCAGGAATTCTTCTTTCTGGCTTCTGAAATCCTCAGCTCTGGCTTTAAGACCTCCAACTGATTGGACTAGGAGACTGCCCTCACAGCTGTGAGCAATCTCATTCCATACGTACAGCCAACCAACTCTACATGCTAGTCCATCTGCGAGACACCCTCACGATATGGTCAGGCAGTGCTTGCCTGACCAGAGCCCTGGACACCATAACCTACCTGGGATTTTTTTCTTGGGCATTCTAATAGGTGTGTCATGGCATCTCATTTGGTTTTAATTTGCATTTTACTAATGATGATGACAGTGCACACATCTTTTCATGTCTTATTGACCATCCAGAAACCCTCTTTGTTAAAGTGTGTCTTGGGGTTTTTTGACCATGCTTTGAATTAGGCTGTTTGTTTCCTAATTGTTTAATGTAAGAGTGCTTTATATAATCTGGATATAAATCTTTTTTGTCAGTTATATAATTTGCACCTATCTTCTCCCAGTGCACAGCTTGTCCTTTCATTCTCTTAGCAGCATTTCTCACAGCACAAAAGGTTTTCATTTTAATTAAGTCTAATTTGTTTGGATGAACCTATTTCATTTGCCTATCCATATAAATTTTATCATCAGCTTATCTATATTACAAAAAATCCTTCTGTGACTGTGATGGGAACTTCCTAAATCTATATATCTATTAGGGTGGGATGGCGGGGAGGAGTAATGTATTTACTATGTTGAGTCTTCCAATCCATAAACAGTGTGTCTCTCCATCTATTTAGATCATCTTTGATTTTATTCAAGTGATTTATGATTTTAGGACTACTCGTCCTACATAGGCTTCAGCCTAGAAATGGCACATGTATTTTGTTGTTGGAGCTATTGAAGATGGTGCTGTTCTTTTATTTCAATTCCCAAGTTCACTGCTAATACATAGAAAGGCATTTCGTTTTGTGTGTTGGCACTGTGTTCTGCAGCTCACTTATTAGTTCTAGAAGTTAAATTCACTTATGGAGTATTTTTTTAATAGATTCCTCGAAATTTTCTCAGTAAACAGTCATGCTGTGTGTGAATACTGACTGTTTTTTCTTTCCATTCTGCACGTGTCTTGTTTCTTTTTCTTGCCTTATTGCACTGTCTACGACTTCCAGTATGATGTGGATTAGGAGTGGGTGGTGAGGGAGCCATTCCTGTCTGGTTCTCAGTCTGAGGGTGACGCATCCAGCCTTCGCCATCTAATATGATATCCACTGCAGGTTATATATATATGCACTTTTTCAGATTGAAAATAATCCTCTCTATTCTTAGTTAGTTGAATTTTCCCAAATGTTATTCTGCAGTATTTGCTACAATCATGTGGGGTCTTTTTTCTTCTTTAACCTGTTAGTATGGTGAATCACACTGACTCATTTTCAGATATTGAAGCATCTTACAATCTGGGATAAACAGCCATTTGGTTATCATGCATGATTATTTTTATACGTTTCTGGATTCAATATGTTAATATTTTGTTGAATATTTTTTAATCTGTTATTCATGAGGAAGATAAGTCTTTTTTTTTCTTTTCTGTGCTGTCTTTTTCTGGGTTTTGGTTCCAGGATAATGCTGCTCTCACAAAATGAGTTGCTGAGTTATTAAGTATACTATTGTCTTCTGTCTTCTGACAGAGATTGTCTAGGAACGATGGCATTGCCCCTTTAAATGTTTAGGCAGAAATCACCAGTGAAACATCCTTGGCCTGGGGATTTGTTTTATGGAAAGTTTTTAACTATAATTTCAACACCTTTAATGGTTATAGAGCTACTAGAGCTCTTTATTTCTTCTTCAGTATATTTTAGTAGTTTTCGCTTTCAAAGAATTGGTCCATTTACGCTAAGATGCCAAATAAATAAATAAATATATATATATATATAAAATATATATATATAATATGAACTTTAGCACACTATGATTCCCTTAGTCTGTTATTATCATGTTGATGTTTGTTGGTCCGTACTGATATTCCACCTTTCATGCTTGATATGAGTGATTTGGATCTCGTCATTTTTTGTCAGTTCATATTCGTTTAATTGATCTTTTCATAGAATCAGCTTTTTCCTGTTTTCTAGTTCAATGACTCTACCCTTTAACATTTTCGCAATCTGCATGCTTTGCATGTATTTTACTCTTCTTTTTTATTCTCTTAGGTAGAAGCTTATACTTTTTTATTTGAGTTCTTTCTTATTTCCTAATATAAGCTCTTACTAATCTACATTTATCTTAAAGTGCTACTTACAGTACTTGACGCAAATTTTGTATTTTCTTTTCTGTGTGAAGATTAAATTATTTTCTATTTTCTCTGGACAGTATCAGTTTGACTCATTATTTAGAAGCATGTTTTTAAATTTCCAAACGTGTAGCAATTTTCTAGTTATATTTCTGTTATTAATTCCTAATTTAATTCAACTATATCATATCAGAGAATATGATATGTATGATTCAATTACTTCAAGTTAATGTTCCTTTTGCGACTTAGGACATGGTTAGTCTTGTTAAATGTTACATACACTCTTGAAAAACTATCTATTGTGCTGTTGTTGGATGGAGTGTTTTGCATATGCCAATTAGAGCCAGTTGGTTTATGGTTTACGGTGTAGCTCAGTTTCTATCCATTCTATCACTCACTTTAACAGGTGGGTTGAAACTCTGTAATTGTGAAATTGTACATTTCTCCTCTCAATTCTTTTCAGTTTTTGCTTGATTTTTGCTTGAAGGTGTACTGTCAGGAGCAGCCTTGTAGCAGGCTGAATTGCGCATCCCAGTTTGGACACGTTCAGTCTTGGGCTTCATTTTGGTGGATGTGGGCCCGTAGTGAATAAGATGTCTTAAAGAGTTACATTAATTAAGGCGCCCAGCTGAATCAGGTGGTGCTTTAATCCAGAGGTGCCTTTAAGCCCAGTGACAGTCAGACAGAGGGAGAAACCACAGAGGGCAGCCAGATGCTGAAAGTCAGCAGAGCCCTAAAGAGAAAGGAAAGAGAGCTGCCTTGTGCGGCCACGCGACGGCACAGAAAAGGAGCTCGAGGTTGGATTTCCCCTGGCCTCAAAACCATGAGCCAGTGAATTTCCATTTTCTAAGTCAACCAATTATATGGTATTTGTGTTAGCAGCTGGGAAACTAAAACAGACCTCTTTAGGATTATTATGTTCTCTTTTATCGTTATGTAGTATCTTTCTTTATTCTTGGTAATTTTCATTGTTCTAAACTGAACTTTGCTTGATATTAATATAGCCATACCAGCTTTCTTTAGGTTGATGTTTACAAGACATTTCTTTTCCTTTCCTTTTACTTGTGATTTGCTTATAGATAGTGTATTGGTCAATCTTTCTATTTCATTCATTTGACAATCTCTTTTAATTGCTGTGTTTAAACCATTTACATATAATACAATCATTTATATGTTTGTTTTAAGTCTATCATTTTATTACTTATTCATTCCTCTGTTTACTTGAATTTTTGGATTTCAACTTCTGTATTGAGTATTCTACTTTAACACTCAATAGAGTTTTGTGGTTGTTCTGAGCACTAAAATATACATACCTAACTTTTCACAATCTACTTATAATAATATTTTATTATTTAACGTGGAATATGGATATCTTTCCACCTTATAGGTCCTTTACCCTACTGTTTTATTTTACTGGATATATGTATTGAAAATCTAACAGATAATGTTATTATTTTTCTTTCAACAGACATATATATTTAAATAACTTAAAAAGAGAAAAGTTCATTGTATTTGCCCAAATATTTTCCATTACTGCTGTTTTTCTCTGATTCCAATTTTTGTGCTGGTATCATTTTCCTTTGGTCTGAAGAACCCTCTTTAATATTTCTTTTAGAGCATATATACTGGCCATATATTCTCCTCATTTTAATTTATTTGAGATTGTCTTTAGTTTACCTTTATTCCTGAAAAATATTTTCAATGGAAATGGAATTTGGGGTTGAAAATTCTTTTCTTTCAACATTTAAGAAATGTTGTTCCTCTTCCTTCTGGTCTCCATTGTTTCTGATGGTAAATTTGTAATCATTTGCATCATTGGTTCTTATTTTCCTCTGGCTGCCTTAAAGGTTTTTTTATTGTGTTTGGTTTTTGATAGTTTAATTATGATGTGTCTGGGGTAGATTTATTTACATTCATTCAATTTTGGGATGGCTAAGCTTCTTGAATCTGTAAGTTTATATCAACCCACCAAATTTGGGAAATCTTCAGCCTTTTTTTCAAATATTTTTTTCCTGAACCTCATTCTTTCTCTGCTCTTTCTGGACTCTGCTGATATGAATGTTAGACATTTTGATATTTTCCCACAAGTCACTGAGATTGTTTTTGAATGTGTGTGTGTTGTTGTTTGTTTTTACCATCTGTTTTTCCTCTCTGAGGTTCATATTGGGTAATTTCTATTGAACTATAGTTAGATTCACTGACTCTTTCTTTTACAAGTTCCATTCTGCCATTGAGCCCAGCCAGTGAATTTTGATTATGGTTATTGTATTATTCAGTTATAAATTTTTTACATGGCTCTTCTTTGTAGCCTCTGTTTCTTTGCTGACACTCTATATTTCCATTCCTTTCAAGTATGCATGCACCTACGTCTGTTAAGCTTACTAGTGATTCATGATAATTCAACATCTGTGCCATTTAATGGTAAGTATCTTTTGACTGCTTTTTCCCTTGCAAATTAAGATTCCCTGATTCTTTTCGTATTGGGTAACATTGTAGTAAATCCTGGACACTTTTTAATATTGTACTACTGTGACCTTGTATAAATTAAGGAGAATGTTGAGACTTTTTAGCAGGCAATTAACCTTGTTAGACTCACTCTCTGTGGGCTGTGATTCAAATGTGAGCAGACAACCAGTCCTTTGCACAGTTATTCAGATCTGTCCCGGACGTGTGCCATCCAGTGAGCAGTCCTGGACCTGGTAGTGGTCTATTCCGTACTTCAGTTCCTGGTGTGCGATTGAGGTTCACAGCCAAACCTCTGTAGCCCAGAGGTGGGCCCTGGAATTCACACACACTTTATGGGATCGCTCTCTTGAGCTGCCCCCACACTTTCTAGCTCTGGAAACTTTGCTTCGGTTTCCAGGCCATGCCACACCTTTTCCATAACTGTGTCTAAGTCCAGACCCAAGTGTCAGAAGGACAGAGAGCGAGAATAAAAGTAACAGGATTCTTCCCAGGCCCTTGTGATCACAGCCCGTCTGGTCAGTTAGAAAGCACCTCTCTCCCCAGGCGTCTCAGGCACTGCCCAGCCACCACGCCATCACTGTTGTCCTCGTCACACCTTCTCTGCCGTGGGATCGGCCAGGATGTGGGAGAGGAGAGAATGAGGAGAAGAAAAATAGTAGGCAATCCACGATCCACTCGCACACACTCTCTGTGGCCGTGGACATGCCCTTTCCCACTCATTTCAGCAGCAAGGGAAGGCTTCTCCTGCATCTCTTTCTGCATGCACCTAAAGCTCATTTCCAGGTTCTAGGCTGCTTTTGAGTTCAGGCAAAGTGATACCAGAGGGAGGGCAAATTAGAAACGCAGTGCCATTTTGGCCGTACTTCAACCTCTTGTTTCTTTCTCCAGTCTGCCTACTATCATACTTTTCAGAGAGTTCAGATAGGTTCTCAGATCATTCTGCCAAGGATGTTTAACTGTATTCAATGTGAGAGAGAAGACAGACAATGCTTACTCAAATCTTGCCTGTAACAGGAAACTTTTGAGGTGGGATCTATTTCAAAGTTGAGGTAAGAGCATTTGCTGATAAATTGGCTATTAGGTGTAAGAGAGAGATAGGAGTCAAGGATGACCTCAAACTTTTTGGACTGAGCCTAAAGGAAAATGGAGGGCTGAGGTGAAGAATTGGTACTGGAAAAGAGATGGGAATATAACTGCATCTCCTCAATTAACTGATTCCACAGAAAATAATGAGAACTGAGCTGGCACCCCCGCCTCTCATTCACAATTTTCAGTGAAGTGCTGTACTTGATCTTTGCTGAGGAAGAGATGCAGTGAGTTTCATCTACAGCAAAGAGCAAGAATAGAACCAAACCAAGGCAAGGAACAGGTGGCTCCATCTCATCAGTTACAGGAGGCAGAGGGTTTACGCTTATGGAAATAAAGGATGGAATACTCAAGAGAAAGTGTCCCCACCAAGAATGGAACTGTTTTAAAACTGAAATTACTGGATTAGGAAAATCTGGATTTAACTAAATTAATTTCTCTACTCTCAGGTGAAAATGAGAGTTCATGATAGAATGCTGCATTTGTGGACAACAGTTTTATGGACTGCAAAATACATTATAAAACTTACATCATCATTGTATCCTTATAAAACTGCTAAATAAATTCATTGCGTGTTCTTATTTAGTATAGTAAAATATATTTCTCTTCCAATCAGTACTATTTATCAACATAGGCAGAAGAAATTTAAGTGCTAGACAGAAGGCAACTAATGGTTCCCAAGAAACCAGATCTCAGATGTGAGAATTTGTGTCTTAAACATAAACACATGTTGATATTGTAAATCTTAGATTAGCAAAAACTGAAGAAAGTGCCTTTGCCAGCCTGTTGTGTACCCTAGAAAAGCCATGTCCTTTAATCCTCATTCAGTACTGCTGGGTGGTATCTTTTTCACTGTTTCCATGGAGATGTGATCCATCCAGTAGTGGGTGGGACCTTTTTATTAAACGGTTTCCATGGAGATGTGTCTCCACCCATTTATGATAACCCTTTAGGGGTTCCTGATGTAAGAAGAGGAGGTGATACAACGTGAGCTTTGGTGCTCGGGCTGAATCCCGTGGACGTCTCCCACACAGAGGGATTTCCATGGGCCACATCAGACCTTGAGAGCAGCGACTGTAATGTGACTTATTCACTGCTGTTTCCCTGCATCCAGAACAGTGCCTGGGTTGGTTGTTGATGCTGTAATGTGTTTTCGGTTTCTTTTTCAAAGAACCATCTGGAGTTTATTAATTCTAACATATTCTGGTCTTATAAGTCTTTGTTATTTTTGTAAAAATCATATATGCTTATTATAAGTGAAAAATAAATACTTAAAGGAACAAATGAATACTCAAAATAAAATAGACTCTAATCCCAGAGTGAAGTGCCATGATCACTTTGGTAAATGTCTATCCAAATACTAAACCAGGAAAAGTAGAGCTGCACAGGCAGTGTCATTGTATCAGATGAGGAGCTTCACCTTGCATCTGGGTTATCTTCCTGCTAAAGGAGGCTTTTTAAATCCCTCTCATCAACATAGCATCAACACAAGGCAGCCCTCAAGCCAGATACCCGGCCGAGAAACTCAGAAGGTTCAAGTGAAAATGACACATACAAGTGGAAGGCAAATCCGTCCCTCGTAACACGTGACCCGGCATGGATTAGAAAGACTCAACGGCCCTGATGACATACAAGACTGATGACTCTGGACTTTAAATAAATTTGAACAAATGCACAATCAGAAACTGGCAATATGAACATATGAACATTGACAAAGGGAAGCCTTACAAGCAGAGGGCATAATTTAAAAAAAAAGAAACTGGGGAAATTCAGTAAATCATGAAGGACTCTGCATTTGGCCAAGATCTGATCTGTAGACAGAAATATCTTCCAGCTCAATCTTTTTTTTTTTTTTTTTTTTGGCATGGGCAGGCTCCAGGAATCACACCTGGGTCTCCTGCATGGCAGACGAGAACTCTGCCATTGAGCCACCATGCCACCACCCCAGCTAAATCTTTTTTAAGCAACTCAAGCTTCTGTGAACAGCAGTTTCTTCATTTTCAAAGACAATCACATCTCCTTGTGGGGACAGTATGAGGTAGTGCCTGTATGGTGCTTAGCACAGTGCCTAACAGACTCCAACTCAACCCATGACAGATCTTTTGTATGTGTGTGTGAGGTCACGTGTACATAACATTTTGACATTTATTTCTGAATTTCACAACATATTATAATTTATTATGTATAACCATGCTTATGTTAATTTTCATATAAACCTATCCTATACAGTTCCATAATTTGAGTTCAATTATTCCCAATCTTATTTTGCTGTTTTCTTAAAGTCCCATCTAATTTCCGTTCTGATCTCATTATAGATAGAAATAAGGTATGGGTGAACCATTAAGAGCTACTGTGATGGATATTCTTGTTTCTTGAGTGGAAGACCAGGTTACTCACATTCTAACTAGATCCTGTCTCTGAAAAGGAAAGGCTGGTCTGAGCGTGGTCTGGAGGGCAAACACTAGTGTTCAGCTCACCCACATGCCAAGTCAACGATGGGCGGTCCTGAGATTTGTTAAGTAATTGCTATTCTGTACATGCCTTTATTTGGAAAATTTTGGTTTTAAACAAGAGTGAATGGCAATTGAATTTATGATAACTGGAGGACATGGATGAAAAATGCATGTGGATCAGCAGCCGAGGTTGTGCCATGATCAGACAGAGGCAAGGCCACGCTAAAACCGCAACCACACCTCAGAAACCTCATCTTAAGAGGATTCTAGGGTGAGTTTTCATTCACTTTTTGGACTTTTTTCTTTTAGGCAAATACATGCATTTGTCTCAACTTTCCATGCTAAACTGTGAGGGGAAAGAAAAAAGATTAAAAGAGTCTCTGAAAGTTATCTGGAAATCAGATTGTCTATCGATGTAGGTAGGACTTTCAAAAAAAACTAAAGACACTCAACATAAGGACTGATGAAGTTGGAATCAGGTGGAAATAAGTGATGGTTGCACAATGCCCGCCCACGAGGGCACACTTACCTAAAGCCCCACTCAGGGCCTGTGGATGTGGATATGAAGAGGTCAGTGCTTCCCTGAGGAAGCTCACTCTCCGGGAGACAGATTTACGCCTCCGACAGCTCAACGTGGGGCATGCGTGGTGAGGTGTGAGACTGGAGGAGTGGAGGGCAGTGTGAGGGAGGCTCTGTGGATCGGGAAGGAGTGGGGCTTGGAGATGCACGCGTCCTGAAGTTGGCTGCTCCTGGGGTGGGGACCCGAGGTGAGGCTGCTCCCGTTAGGGCGGGCCCACCTCACTCAGGGGTGAGTCCTTATAAGAGAACAAAAGGACCGACGCAGAGGAAACCACAGAGGCACAGCGGAAGCTGCACATCAGCGGGACCCAGAAGAGAAGGGAGAGGCCACCACGCCTCGCCCGTGATGAGCCAGGGACCAGGGCTGGCGGCCACACCAACACCAGTTTTGGGGAGAAGCATCGCCTTGAGGACATCTTGACTGAGACTTTCCCAGCCTCAAATTACGAGTGAATAAACCCCATTGTTTAATTTGACCCATCTCATGGTATTTGTTTTACGCAGCCTAGGAAATTTAAACAATGGGTCATGTAACGGTGCAGTCAAAAAACAACCACACATCTCAGTGGCTCTGACTTGGTTCTTGCCACCCTGCCAAAGAGGCCAGGAAGCGATTCTGGTCATCGTGGACGTGGCACCCAAGGCTGATTTCGCCCTGGCACAGATACAGGTGAGGGAGCGAGCGGGGCCAGTCCCGCGCTCTGTGCGCGATGGTGAACTGTCAGGAAGAAATTTAAGTAGCTTATCATCATTTGCCTGGACAGTAATTTAGGGAATGGATAGGTGAGAAACAAATTCAAACATTCGAATCAGTTTTATTTGAAAACTTTTGACGGTGTTACAGCTGCCATCCTGACAGCAGGCGTACCGAGAACGGCTCAATCACTTCTTCCCTGCGCGCCTCCCGTCCTCCATCATCACAGCTCTTCTTCCCCAGAGGTTCTTCATGGCATTTTTCACTTCTGCATTCCGCAGGGTGTAAATCAGAGGGTTGAACATGGGCGTCAGAATACAATAAAACACAGCCACTGTTTTGTCTATGGACAGAGTAGAGGACGGCCGCATGTAGATAAATATGCAGGGCAGAAAGAACAAGGCGACGACCGTGAAGTGGGCCCCGCAGGTGGACAGGGCTTTGCGTCTCCCCTCTGCGCTGTGGGACCTCAGGGCGCGCAGGATGGCGACGTAGGAGGCAGCCAGCACAAGGAAGCTCAGCAGGCAGATGGCACCACTGTTGGCCACCACCAGCAGGCCCGTGATGGCCGTGTCGCTGCAGGCGAGCTCCAGCAGAGGGTACAGGTCACAGACGAAGTGATTGATCACGCTGGGCCCACAGAAGGACAGCTGGAGAACCAGGAGGAGCTGGACCAAGGAATGCAGGGAGCCCCCCAGCCAAGCCACTCCCAACAGCAGGGCACAGAGGCGCCTGGTCATGATGGTCTTGTAGTGCAGGGGCCTGCAGATGGCCACGTAGCGGTCATAGGCCATCACTATGAGCAGGATGATCTCCGTGCCTCCCAATAAATGGGCAACAAAGAACTGAGCCAGGCAGCCTTCAAAGGATAAGGCTCTCCCCTCATGCAGGGAGTCAGCAATGAGTTTGGGGGTCATACATGAGGAGTAGCACGTGTCAATAAAGGACAAGCAGGCCAGGAAAAAGTACATGGGGGAGCCCAAGGTGGGACTGAAAATAATGATGTTCATGATAAGTAGATTTCCTCCAATGGACACCAGGTAGACTATCAAAAAGAGCACAAATAAAACTCTCTGGACCTTGGGGTTTTGGGAGAGTCCCAGCATGAAAAATGCTGTGATGTTTCGTGGACTATCCATCAACCCTCAGCTGCAGCAAGAACCTGGGTGAAAAGAGATTTACCTGGAGACACGAGAAAACTCTGTTACCATCTGAGAAGACTCATTTTTCTCTATTTCCTTCTAGTTCTTCGTCAACAAAGACATACTGTTTGGTCACTATAGTCATACCACAGGGTATTGCATTCTGATTTTTTTTACTTAATTATACTGTAAGCATTTCCCGTGTTGTTTGTAGGCTTTGCATAGTCATCCTTTTCTATGCTTCATGAACCACATACTAGTTATAATACCTTGATTTGATAATATAATATGAACTACTGGTAAACATTTCAGTTGTTTCAAAAATTTTTCCATCTAAAAAAAATTCTGTTTTTTCCTTGGAATACTTTTCTCTAAACCTAGACACTATAACACAGGTATGAATACCTTAATACTTATGGCCAAATTGCTTCTAAAATAGTAGTACTAAGTCCAGACAACATAGAGGCTAAGTGTGCATTTGAATGTAAAGAGGAAGAGAGAGACAGGCCTATAGAGAAGAGAAAGCCCAGTGCCAGAAGCTACAAAGAAATGGAAGGCCAGGTACACAGCAGGACCTGAAGATGTTAAGAACAAGGTACAAATGGCATCGACGTAAAGACATCCCTCACACTTCCACAATTGAACACACTGCTTCAGCGTGTGTTAAAAGAGCCCCATTCTCTGTAATGTGGCCAAATGGCGTGTGGCAATGTTGGTGAAATGGGTGAGGAATGAACTTCGTCTCAGGCAACACCGACATGCTGGATGGAGAGCTGGTCAGTTTTACTGCACCCTAACCTCGGACCAAGGCACATCTACATCAGACGGAGGCAGGCGGTCAGCCGTGCCGTCCACTCTTCCTGGGAACCTTCAGAAGCATCTGGACTTCTAGCCCCCTAAGATAATTAGCTCTCCAGGTTAAAGGGGAAACATCAAAAAGAAGATGGGGCACCAGGTGTGATGAGGGACTGAGGATGCCGGACGGCAGGCCCAAGTGGGGGCAGGAGGCCCAGACCCCCCTCCACTGCCACGGGCTGCCCAGGCTGGTGCATCAGGGAACCAGGAAGAGGGTCTGCCCTGGGGCCACGTGGGCTGAGGCAGCCAAAATGGAGCCTGTCCACAGGGCGGGCGAAGAGGTGAGAGTGGAGGCTGACTCACTTGGCATTCCTCCTTTATTTTACTAATTTGTAATTAACCCAAATCCTGAATCTCAAAGACCCACTAAGAATACAAATAACTTTCTGTATTTCCAATGAGTAAATTTTGAAAAAATAAAAAGGCACATGATAGGAATGGCTGGGGAATAGGGGTGGGGGTGGGAGGAGGGGAGAGGAGGAGGCGGGAAGGAACCTAGTGACTGGGCCCCCTCTCCCCGGGCCGCAGCTGCCAGGTCCCCGCGCCCTTAACCAGGGCGCTGAGACTCCCTGCCCTCGCTTCCTCCCCCTCCTCTCCCTCCTTCCCTCTCCCCTCTCCCCTCCCACCGTGCACGGCCAGACTGGGTAATGACCACCGACCACACCACGTGTGCGCCGGACCCCGCCGATCCTCGCGGTGGCTGCCACGCCGAGGGGACTCGCGGCCTCCCCGGGCGTTTACGTGAGAAGAGTCGCCCCAGCAGCGGGGTTCAGACCCGAGACTCCAGCAGATCCAGCGTGCACTGGAGAGCTGCCCCTCTGCAAGCTGGGAGGGCGCAGCTGTGCGCAGGAGAGCTACTCCTCTGCCAGCAGGACAGCACAGCTGTGCGCAGGGGAGCTGCCCTCTGCAAGCAGGGAGGGGGCAGCAGTGCGCTAAGAGCTGCTCCTCTGAAAGCAGGACAGCGCAGCGGTGCGCGGGGAGCTGCCCCTCTGCCAGCAGGACAGCGCGGCGGTGCGCAGGGGAGCTGCCCCTCTGCCAACAGGACAGCGCGGCGGTGCGCGGGGAGCTGCCCCTCTGCCAGCAGGACAGCGCGGCAAATGTCGTCAAGGCCCCCACCTGCGAACCTCGGAGCCAGGGAGAGGGGCGGGGGCTGGTGACTCTCACGAGAAAACCCACGCAGCCGCAGCTCTTCACGGTGGAGATTCACGCCTCCCAATCCCAGAAGGAATCCAAGCAAAACTGCAGCTGCGCTGGTCTCCGCCGATGATGGGAAAATGCTAGGATTGTCAAGCGGAAGTTCCACCACGGGAAAAACCAAAAGAATGGCTTGGAGGAGAACAGAGACAAAAGAAGCAAAAGAGCTGGCGGTAACAGCTCCCAAAAGATAGGGACTGCAGGAGAGGTGATGCAAGCACAGCCAGCAGCGCGTTTACGGTGGAAAACCCTCATCAGGAGGCAGGTCGTGTCTCTCCGCGCCCGGCTCCTTCCACCTCCGCCTCTGGACTGATTCGCACCCTCGCCTCCCACCTCTGCTCCTGCCATCCAGCTTTGCCTGCCGGACGTCACCACTGCCTCCCCAACTTCAGGACCTTCTTATGCAGTCGCTCCTTGCTTTGCAAGCCGGGCTGAAGCTTAATCATTGTGGATAAATCCAGAACGAATGAAGTTCTTACAGCCGCTGTGACACAAGCTTCTCTACAGTCTATAATTCCTAACTTTCTGACTGCTGGACCCTCTGCTTTTGGCATAAAAACTCTGATTCGGCAAGCTGCTCAGCTCTCCACACAGCCCAGCCACTCACCAGTCTGCAACAACTTAACATCCGATGGGTCGTCCCCAAGATCTTATGTGAATCCAACAGGGAACACTTCTCAGACGAACCCGCCCTCATCAGACCTTGGGTTAGTATTCCTACCGTTCCATCTCAGCAAAGGTCCCTGCTCCAGTAGGTAACCAAGGACCAGTTTCACCACTCAGCAGCCTGTAACAGCTGACTGGCAGCAAAATCATGGCTCAGTCCAGAGCACTCCACCACTGTCTGTGCCACGCTTCTAGTCACAGGGCATCTAGTGCAGCAGTCGTGCCCCAGGACACACCTGCATGTTCCTTAGCACCCATGTCAGCAGCACACTTCAGTGAAAATCTCTCAAAACCAGTTCATAATCTACAGATCATGCAGAGAAGCAGGCCTATGATTGTGGAAAGAAGCCCATGACATGGGAAGCATTTACATGTCGGAAATTTGTACTGAACTTAAGAAGTTAAAATCTTTAGTCCAGGTATGTGAAATTCAAGCAAGTTTGAGAGAACAAAGGACACTATTTTTGAGACAACAGATTAAGAAACTTGAAAAACTAAAAAAAAAATCAGAATTCTTTCTTGGTGTGAAGATGTGAATAATTGCACATGGTTTTAAGCACAGGAATTGTAACTCTACTGCCAATCTTAACATTTTTGAGTTGCATTTAAGTAGCTTTGGACTGCTAAGCTGGTCAAAGGAAATGACAAGGGGATGGGGTCTGTAGAGGTGAATTTAGGGGAAAGCTGCAAGGTTGTTGTGTGAAACCACGGAAAAGTAGATGCCTTGTAGACGTGCTCTTCATGCTGTAAGTATGTTTTGTAGAGTGAAGCTGTGTGTAGCAGAGCTTACACACTCAAAATCAGTCAAGGCTGACTTGACTAAATACCTAGGCTTTTACATGTAAGCGTGTCTACTAAATTAGCTTTTTAAAAAGTTGGGAGTTTAATTTATTCAGAAATCTTGAATTTTCAAAACTTCCGTGCAAGTGTGTCTGTTAGGGAAAATGTGTCAACCAAGTTACATAATAGACCATCCTCCCCAAACACTGCATCTCTTGCTTTGCAATAATACCAATAACAGTTATTTTTTTCAAATTGAAAATAACTTTGAGTTTTTTGTACTAAACATGATGCCTATGTATTTACTTAGTTAATAAAAATAACTGGTTATAGGAAAATAATTCCCCTCCATGTTTTCACAGTTGCTGTTTTGGAGTCACTTTCCACCCCCAAGCTGCCCTTCCCGGGGCACATGGGGGCGTCTCCCTGACCTGAGCTCGTCCTCACCCGCCTCGGTCTGCCCCTCCCTCCGCGTTTGCCCTCGGGGTTGGCTCCTCCCTGTGCCGCAGTCTCATCAGTTCCGACACTAGTGCCCGAGACTGTGGATTAGCATCATCTCCGCCGCCCCCGCCCGGGTCCTTTACTCACGCTGGAAACACCTCCCGCGGCCTAACCCTAGCCCTAACCAGCAAGGCTGCTCCGCGGGATCTCAGCGGGTCCCTCCCTGAGCGAGGCTCCCCCAGCACCGGCTCCCCCAGCCGCACTGCAGCCCAGTCATATTCGTGGAACTAAATCATTCAGTCTTGGTAACAGCCGGCTCAGAATCCTCCGGACTCTGCTGTTCCTGGTCAAGATAAAGTCTTAGCATTCCCCCCCGCGGCGCGTGCCCACGACCTGCTGGCCTGCCCCCTGTCCCTCCCTCCCCACCCGGACTCTGCCCTGGGCTTTAGCGGCCGGCTGGACACCCCGACTCAGCCCCACCGCCTCTGTGTGTGTCCCGTCCTGCGCCCCCTCCCCACATCTTCTCCCGGCCTGCTCCTGCAGGCCCCTCCACCTTCCCACCCTGGCCGGATGACACACGCCCTCCGTGGCCACAGACCCCCAGCTCTGCCACCACCGGAACACTTCGCACACACCTAAGCCATCCCTTCATGTTTTCTCTGCTAAAAAGCCATGAGGGGAAGTGATGGCTGTGATCATCTTGTCCGAATTCCTCGGGCTTTAAAATGCCCACACTGGCTGCAGCGTGGCCTGCCCCACGCCGCGGCAGCTGGGTGTGAGGGTCAGAGGCTGTCCAGCCTGCGTCCCTCCCTGCCCCACGCCGCCTCCTCCCACGACCCGGAAGGCGCAGCCCTTGGAGAGTTAAACACGAGCAGACGGGAAGGGACATTTGCGGGAAGGGACATTTGCGAGCTCTGGCTCCGGCCAATTGTGCATCTGCAGGTCCTCTAAGGAAGAGAGGAGACAGGAATTATAAAGATAACCCATGGTGATGAGAGAGCGTTTAGAGCGAGTTATTTAAAAGAGAAGGAAGGAAGGGAAAAAGTACTCTTAATTTTACCACCAAAAACAAACACTACTAGTGCATTCTATTACGTTCCTTTTTCTATATATAAATCTTTGTTCTCTTGTTATTTATATTTTTTAAATATTCCACATATTTAGTGTATTATGATAAGTAATATAATTTTAAACTTATCCCAATACTGTTATAGATTCTTTAAAATGATTATTTTCTTTCTGGATGTACAATTCTTTCTTCAATGCAATTTTATTGAGATATGTTATATGTCCACACCACATAACCATCCAGTTTGTGCCGTCAGTGGTTCGGTGTCATCATGTGGCTGTGCATTCATCACCACTGTGGATTTTTGAACATTTTCATTTTTAATGATGGAACACTGTCCTGTCAATGAATTGCATCCAACAACCACCCATTGTTTCTAAAATCCTCAAGAACCCCATCCTGCATCAGGTGTTTCCGGGTCCCTAGGGTAATTTCTCAGTTGTATGTAGGGCACAAGAGAATACAGATGTCTAAAATCTTTTGATGTCTGTTGAAAATTTACATTACTATAGCCAAAAGTAGTATGTTATTTCTTTCACTGTTTTTCTGTTTTGTTTCGTTCATGTTTTGTTGCACATTTCATCTCATTCTTGTTTTAATTTACCTTTGTTTGACCATTACTGATACTGAACAACTTCCTATGTCTATCTGACCCGTGCATTCTCTTTTGCACGTGCTAACATCTCTTCCCACTGTGTTAACAGGCGTTCCTTAGGGTGGACTGAGAGGTGACTCAGTGCCTGATGAGTGTTTCTCCATCTGGTCCCAGCCTGCTGGGAGTTCTCACCAGTGCAGCTTTCAGAACCAGCAGAGGGAATTTATGTCCATCTAATTGTTCTGTTTGAATGTATCAGATTAGGCACCGCAGTATTTCCTCATTACAGTGCATCTGAAAAGCAGGTTTTATCCCCACTTCTAGATGATAAAGTGAAGCATCTGTGGAGTCTGCTCTCACACCTGCTGTCCCGAGCTAGGAAGGTGGAGACCAGGCTCTGACCCTTACAAGGCCTGATGTGAAGGCGCCGACTCTCCCTGCACTGCTCTATTAGGCAAACTGCCCGAGAATTCCAGAACTCTCTGCCCGAGGCAGCAGATGGTGGAAAACCTCCCGAAACCTATGCACAGTGCAGGACTCAGGTCCGGGGCCAGCGAGAGCAGAGGGCATCGTGTTTCCCAGGTCAGCTGCAAGCGGGCCTTCTGGTCCAGCAGCCTGCAGGGAAGCCCGGGGGACCGCAGAGCCGCCTGTCACCGTGAGAGTGACACTCCCTCCAAGTCTTCTCCCTACTTCCGGCACACAGCCCCTCGCAGCCCCTTTGCAGCCCCTTCCTCCCTGCCCCTCACCCGGCCTCAGGCTACTGAGTCAGCCCAGCGGTGAAAGGGGCAGCCTGAAGGCCGCACGCAGACCAACGCCCCCCCTCAGTGTCCACCCCAGCCCCCAATGCCTGCACGTGTGTCAGCTTACACGGCAAAGGGGCATCCGGGCTGCAGAGGGAAGTAGGATGGCTGATCTCTGGCTCACGACAGGACCCTGCCCTGGAGGGCTCTGAGAAGTGGGGGCGGAAGCAGAGGGAAAGGGAGTGAAAGAGATGTGACTGTGGACGCGCAGCCAGAGGCGAACACGAGGGACGGGTGCAAGCAAGGGGCCGGGGAAGCGTCCAGAAGCTGGAAAGGCAAAGTGGGGGGCGATCAGCTCAAGTCTCCAGAAAGAAACACAGCCCTGCTGGCACCTTTATTTTAGCTATCGAGACGGATCTGAACCACAACTGTAGGAAATAAATCTGTGTGGTTTTAAGTAGTCATCCGTGCTGATGTGCTATGGCAGCAATAAAAAACCGAATACACTAGAAACTGAAGAACTGAACCCCCAGATGTGAAACCTCTGTGGTTAAGAGAAGAGTTGTTAATAAAGCAAGAAGGCATTTGGCGTCCCTGGAGCACCACCTGCTGACCTCTGGCCTCACCTTCAGCCTCTCCCAGCCTGCCCACCCCCAGCCCTCCTCCTCACCACAGCTCTCCAGGGCCTCTGACCCACAGAGTGACTGAGCGGGGTCCATGCATAGACTGTTTCCAGCCCCAACCACAATCCTGACAGCCATGAGACAAACAAAAAAAAAGAGTCAAAAGGACTTATTTTACAGGGCGCCATAGAATCTCAGAAGATGCATGAGGGAGTGACCAGGCATACCCAGGCACACCACAGGTAAGGGCAGCTGAAAATGGATTTTAAATTAGAAAGAAACTGGTTCATCTTAGGAAAAATCTTGATAAAGTTCTGCATTACATGCCTTCTTGTGAAATAAATAAAAGGGGCTGACGGAAGACAGGTGAAAAAAGTCTTACGAAAGCAACTCATCCCATTGCCAGTGGGGCCTCGGCTCTGGGCGGGCAGAGTCTCAGCTCCTCACCGGCAGCGCCAGCCCCTTTCTTCACAGGTGAGATAGGGTCGCCCTAGTGCTTAGGTGCCTAAAGAGGGGGTCGGCAAGGTTAGATAAAGAGATCCATGGACAGTGGACACTAAAAAGCTGGAGAAGAATGTGACTTGCGATTGCTGCTGTCAACATGTCTTTCTTAATTCAGCAAACGGAGAAATGGACGCAGGTTACTCTACTGTCTTTTTACATAGGAAACAATAGAATATTTGAACTCGAAAAAGTTTTCAAAAATGAAGGAAAACTTACCTGTGAGGCTTGAATAATGTACAATTTTATACTCTTCGTTGGAATTTTTTTCTAGGCAAAGCCTGGGGGATCGTACATTTTTGAAACATCACTTGGAAGTCTGAATTCTGCCGAGGCACAAGCGGCAACCCCCAAAACACCAAGCTCCCTGCCACCAGCCCGAGCCCGGCGGTCCAGAGCAGGGGACAGTGGGCAGGAGCAAGGGCTGCGCGTGTCCTGTCTGTCCTGGGCCTGCACCCTCGTGCCTTGACCAGGGCAGCTAAACGCAGGGCCCACCAGACCGGGAGCTGTCATCCCATTTTCCTTCTTGCCCTGAAGACTGGAGGAGACCGGGGGTGCTTCCACGGCATCTCAGGCTGGAGAATCTGCTTCTAGCAGGCGCTGGCCGCCTTGTCCCCACCCTCGCGTGAGCGCCCAGCCCCGGGAGACCCAGTCCCAGCGGCCTCCGCCTCTGCTGCAGGTGGCGCGAGGCCAGGCCAGTCTCCAGGGCAGACTCATCGCAGGCCTGGGTCTCCCAGCCCCCAGGGTCACAACAGGAATCTTAGGTGGCCGCAGGAAAGCCGTCCCCCTGACGTCTCTGCCCCTGGTCTTCCCCTTGGAGCAAACTGCTTAGCCTTCCACCTTCCAGCTTCATGTGTGACGTGGGACAGCGCCTGCCTCACAGGGCTGCTGTGAGGTCAAGGGGGATAATGCAGGCACGAGGCTTGCAACCACGCCTGATGCACAGGCGCTGCTGACATCGGCATCACTGTCCCTGACATGGGAACCCCGTCACCACGGCTCTGTGCCCCTTCCCTGCAGCAGGACAACCCGAGGCTGAATCCTCTGGCCTGGAGACAGAGTTAGCAAGAAACTCTGAAACTTAGTTTCCGCACCATGCCCCCAGGGCCCTCAGCCAGGCCTGTCGGGACCAGCTGCCACCGTTTCTCCAGGCTGCTCCCACCAGGTCCTCCCCTCCTGCCGGCCGGGCCCCCCAGGCAGAGCCCGAAGGACTCCCAGCCCCTGAGAGAGCAGAGCTCGATTCACCTGATGATACTTTATCTGATGACCACTCTCCCACCCACCAATACTTTACAGGCAGAGCTGCTTGGCTCTTCTTGGCCTCAACTTCTCTCCCCTAGGGTGACTCAGGGCTTTGCCTTCACAGGAATCAGAGTCATGAAAATGCCTGAAACTTAGAGCTCGCTCCAAAGCTCGGCCCAGGCAGCCGATGAGCTTCTCTGTTTCCTCTTGGGCGTTCAATCACCAAATAAGGGAACTGGGAAAATGAAACTCTAGGCGACCAATTCAGTTTTCTTGAAATTGTAGAATATAAAATCTGGTAGGAACACTTGAGAGTTTACGTAGATCAATCAGCTATTTTAAAGATAAGAACATCTCATGGAAGTCATTAAAAGGGCGGGGAAAAGGTTCACATTAAGAGCTAGGACCCAATTCAGTAAAACTACAGCCTAGCAGAGTCAGTCCCCGTCTCTGGGCTTTAGTTCCTTCTGTCCATCCTTCCACCCGAGAGGACCAGAGCACCTCAGAGCTGCACGCTGGGCTCGCTGGGCTTGGCGAATACAGAGTCGCAAATGAAAACCGCCTGGCCTGGCTCCCTCCCTCAGCACAGTCAGTCTACAAGATTTAATAATGCCTTGTGCAGAGGTAGTTCGGGGTCAGGAAGCTTTCTCAGCGCTTCCAACACCGTAACCCAACGAAAGCTGACAGCAGCGAGACATTCGCTATCTCTTACTTATGCGTTGGATTTTGCAAAGGATTTTCATCATTAGCACCTTTGTCCATCGTAACGTGGAGAAGGCACGGCAGTCGTGGTCCGTGCAGCACTGCCCCACTCACCACGCATCCAGCTCGGGAGTCTCCAGTGTGCCCAGCTCAGAAAGTCCCCAGGTGAAGCTGTGGTGTTCCTCCACCTCGTGCCCAGGAGCGCCGACAAGCTCCCCCCAGGCTCCAGTGGCTGAGGGCATTGCGGACAGGGACGGTTCCCACTGAGTCCGGCCCACAGCAGCAGCTGGCAGCCCCGCCCTGGTCCCGTGAGCTCCTCTGGGGAGTCCACTCGCAGCCCTTCCTAGGTGGCCACCACCACTCCACTCCTCGCTTCTTGGACAAATATGTTAGTAACCCCATCTACTGTCCCTGAGTAGTCGGGATGGGTTAGAAAGGCTGTGATGAAACAACACAGCCAAATCTCCATGGCTTCCTCCCTGGAAGAGCTGACCCCTCATGGGGACTAAGTCCAGTGCAGAAATGCCCAATCAGGCAGCTCTCCAGGCAGCTGTCCATCAGGAGGGGACGCCCAGGTACAGGCCATTCCATCTTATGATGACTTCACGCCCCACGGGCTCCAGGACCCTCTGCTGGTCACTGTCCCTGGCCAGACAATGACAAAGAGACACAAGGGTCACTGAGGACAGGTGTGGACCAGGCCTGAGCCAGGGTCCACCACTTCCACCCGTGTAGTACCCACCTGGATGAAAGGGGGCTGCAAGTGTCGTCAAGAGGAACTTATGAGGAAAAGACACAGTGATTTGCTGAACACATGGCAGTGCCTGACATGGGCTGGCCTCTCCCCTTCCCCTTTCCCTTAGAAGATTATGCAACTCAAAAGGCCTCTGACAGTTTTAATAGACGCTGATGACCTCATTCAAACCAGAGCCCAAATCACTACCATGCAAAAAGAAAGTTGAACTTCTGTTTGCTTCTCTATTCTATGCAACAAACATTTACCTGTCTCCGACTGGCAGCAGTCAAGAGTCCATGCTCTGGAATTAGAGCACGTGGGTCCAATCTGAGTTCATTTTCTGTGGTTCTTTGTTCTTGGGCCTGTTAGTTAACCTCTCTAACCTTTCTATTTAGCCTCAGTTTACTCACCTGCAAAATAATATATATAATATATTATATAATAATATAATATATTATATATGTATCAGTTGTTTTGATAATTAAAAGAAATAATGTAAAAAAATCTTAGTACACTAACTTACACATAGTAAATGCTAAATAAATATTAGCCATATGGACAAGACAAAGAGGGTCCCTGCCCTCAGGGAGCTTCAGATCTGTTGAAACAGAAAGACAAGAAAGCAAAGGAGCAAATAAATAAATAAATAATGGCACATTATAATTAACATAACATGACAGGATGATACAGGACAGGATTCAGATATCTGAATCTTGTCTGAACTTCTGACTCCACCTCTAATATTATTTCCTTTTAATGTTAATGTTTCACTCACTGTTTCTATTTGTGGAAATAGTAATTTAGTTAAAATCTGATTTTCTTTGAGTAATGATTTAATTGCCAAAAAAAAATGAGGTTGAAAGCCTTAATATACCTATAAATAGTAAAGAATTGAATCAGGAGTTTAAAATACTTATAGAAAAGAGTTTTTCCAGTCTAAGTGTAGTGACAGCTCATTGTTTCATATATATTTTATTTATTACTTGTGAGTTTACAAATATCCTCATACAAGGGTTGATTTGTACAAATTTTTCTGAAAGAAAATAATATTACCATTCAATCTCCATAAGGAATATTAGAAAATTAGAAAGGAGGGAACTCTCGTAACACCATAAAGTATATACCAGAAACCTACACAAACACCATTGTAAGCGAGTGTGGTGGCAGAAGCTGTATGAACCAAAAAACCATGTTCTGAAACCAAACCCATTCCTGCCGGGGTGAAGCACGGTGAGCAGGGCCTTTGGGCCCATATCCTGCAGTGACACAGGAGCCCAGGGTCACGTCCCAGCCCAGCGGTCACCGCCCATATCCTGCAGTGACACAGGAGCCCAGGGTCACGTCCCAGCCCCAAAGATCAGGTGTCCTGGAGAAACCATCGCCTTGGTAACGTCTTCATGTGGACATTTTCTGGCTTCAGAACTGTACGCAAATAAATTCCCATTGTTGAACCAAACCCATTTTGTGGGATTTGCTTCAGCAGCCTAGGAAACTAAAACAATGGGGAAAATTAGGCACATCCTCTTTAAAATCAGAAACAAGACAGGCATCTCATTATCACTTTTTACACAAAGCTAGAATTCTTACACGGAGCTATAAAAATTAAAAAACGAATATTTTAAAATACGGTATTCACAGATAAGTTATTTATGCTAGAAAAC